>NW_026705229.1:300000-385338 GCF_029867415.1 Vicia villosa
GTGTTCCGGACGATGCGTTATTGAAAATAAGCATTTTAGATGAAGCTCACAAGGGTGCTTTCACTATACATCCGGGTTCTTCAAAAATGTATCAAGATTTGAAAAGAGATTATTGGTGGTCCGGAATGAAAAGAGATGTCGCGGTGTACGTATCGGAGTGTGCTGTATGCCAACAAGTAAAGATTGAACATCAAAGACCAGGTGGATTGTTACAACCACTAGAGATTCCAATATGGAAGTGGGATAGTATTTCAATGGATTTTGCGGTTAGTTTACCTCGTACTCAAGGTGGATATGATTCTATTTGGGTGATTGTAGATCGGTTGACGAAATCTGCACATTTCTTAGCCGTGAAGACTACTTACAAGGCAAGTCATCTTGCGCGGTTATTTGTCGCAGAGATTGTGAAGTTGCACGGTGTACCCTCTAGTATTGTGTCGGATAGAGATCCAAAGTTCACTTCGAGGTTTTGGAGAGCTTTTCAACAAGAGATGGGATCTAAATTATGTTTGAGCACGTCGAACCACCCTCAAACGGATGGTCAAACGGAGCGAACGATACAAACCTTGGAAGATATGTTAAGAGCCTGTGTGCTTGAAAGTAGAGGAAAATGGAAGGAGCTTTTACCATTGATTGAATTTGCATACAATAACAGTTATCACGCGAGTATCGGTATGGCACCTTATGAGGCATTGTATGGAAGAAAATGTAGAACACCGTTGTGTTGGTCAGAAGTTGGTGAGGATAGAATTTTGGGACCCGAAATTATTCAAGAGACCACGGACAAGATTAGAATGATTCGTGAGAAGGTTAAGCAAGCACAAGATCGTCAGAAGAGTTATGCAGATAACCGTAGGAGGCCTTTGGAGTTTATGGAAGGTGACCATGTATTCTTGAAAGTTACTCCGAGATTGAGGTTGAAAGGACCGTTTAAGTCGAGGAAATTAAGTCCGAGATACGTGGGACCGTATGAGATTCTAGAAAAGATTGGTGAAGTAGCTTACCGTTTAGCCTTACCGCCTTCTCTATCAGAAATGCATGATGTTTTTCACGTGTCTCAACTACGAAAGTTTATTCCCGATCCTCTTCAGCCGGTGTTACCAGATGCAATTGAGATAGAATCAGATTTGACTTTTGAACCTTTACCAAGCCGCAAAGTGGGAAGAGAGACTAAAGTGTTGCGAAACAAGGAGATTCCACTTGTTAAGGTTCAGTGGGATGCGACACATCCGGGTGATGCTACATGGGAACTTGAATCGGAAATGCGGGATGCTTACCCTCACCTTTTCAGGTAATTCTTAAATTCGAGGACGAATTTCTATTTAAGGGGGGAGGATGTAATACCCCGTATTAAATTAAATGCTCTAATATTATTAACTGACACTGAGGTTTTATCAATTGGTACATTAGAGATACTTTTGGACATTAAGTTAGTAGTGTTAACTTAAAGATATTTTTCTTATATCCTTTTCCTTCTATTTTCTTCTCATTCTTGCATCAAACAAAGTTCTAGAGGGAGGAAGTAGAGAGAAGGAAGAGCAAGAGTAAAAGAGAAGAAAAGCTTGGATCTTCATCATTTCTTCGCCGAATCGACTCATCTTCGACATCAACGACTCGTAATCGAGGTGGGTTCTAGTTAGAAACTTGTAGTTTTGATTTATGGATGAAAATCATAAGTTTTGCATTTGGGGTTTTTATAGAAAACCTAGGTTTTTGAATCAAATCTTGAATAATCATGGTTGAGTGTTATAAATCATAAGTATACTATAGATATGTTGTTTCTATACTTTAGTATGATCTGGAACAGGTTGGGATGTGGAAATGGTTGGATTGAACCATGGGAGAAGCAAGAAAATAGAACTGGAAATTCTGTTTTCGCGCGCTTCGCGGCGCGAACCTTGCAGATAAATTCTGGGGTTTTGGTTCTGCCATCAGTACGCGGCGCGTACGAGGGTTCACGGTGCGAACACTCTGAGAATTTTGTGAGGTTTGCTTCTGCCAGAGGGTTCGCGGCGCGACCTAGCTGTTGCGCGGCGCGAACTGAAGCTTTCTTAACCAAATTCTTTAGCTTTATGAGATAAACCGTTTAGACCATAACTTTTGAACCGTAACTCTGTTTTAATCACCGTTCGAAGTGGTAGGAAGCTAGAAGCGTGTACTTTCTAGTAGTGTAGGTTTTGGGAAAAAGGGGAGAATTATTTAATCGAGATTCGGGAAATTGTTTGATTACTTGGGTTGGTTTTCGTTCGGAATCATGAGAACGTTATGCTTTTGGTATGATGCTTGTGTACTCTATAATTGTTGGTTGAGTTCTATTGCAGGTGGATTGGTAAACCTTTGTTATATATATTTATATCAGAGAGGTTTGAATAACTTCATTGTTATGTGAATAAAGGTTAAGTGAGGAAACTAGGAATTGTTAGGTTATTTAGCTTAACAAAGAAACCTAGGATGAGACATTATATGGAACATACGGGTACTTGAATTTTCTGAGGAAAGGCTAACCTTTATAGTGGTGTAGATCTTGGATCCATGAGGACGTTGTGCTTTTGGTATGATGTTTATGTACTCTATAATTGCTGTTTGAGTTCTATTGCAGGTGGATTGGTAATACCTTGTTATATGTGTTTATATCAAGAGGGTTAAATAACTACATTGTTATGTGAATAAAGCATAAGTGAGGAAAACTAGGAATTGTTAGGTTGGGTAGCTTAACAAAGAAACCTAGGATGAGACATTATATGGACATACGTGTTGGAATCTTATGAGGAAAGGCTAACAGGCCTAGTGGTTTGCGGAAGCGATCACCATTGTTGATGTATTAATCGGAACCGTAGTATTTTCTTTATTTCTTTATTTTTTTCCTTTGAATGCTAACAGGCATTCACCGTGCAGAGAGGCACAATAATCTTGGCAGGTTTGATTCCCGCTTTTGTGTACGAATGGAACCTACGGGTAGAGACTTGTGATGGTGTACGGGCCATGTGAAGTGACGATTCATGGGGAAAGGCTCATGAGTCCGAATCCATTTCGTATGTCAAGATTTTTCCAAAGGATCCATGACTCGTGCCACCTCCTAGACGTAGAAGGGGACGGGAATATAGGGATGCCTTGGTATTGGTTTCCGATTAGTAATCTTGCGTTTGAGTTGTTGAACTCTAAGTATGATTCCATATAATGTTAGTGTGTGAACTCAAGGTCTAGTTCCTTGTTGTGACTTGAGATTTATAGGCTAGAACCCTTTAGAGCCGAGAGGACCCATAAGATAGGGAACTCACTGAGATATTTTATCTCACCCCATTATATATTGATTTCAGGTACTACAGGTTCCGCGAAGGGTAAGGAGAAAGCAGTTTGATTTCCTTATTCTTATGCCTCTTTTGGATATGGCGAAGCTTCCGTTGTGGATTTCTTTTGTGATCATTGTTTGATCTAGTTCTTAGTATTTTCTTTTGGACATCTTGTATGTATTATGCCTTTTAGTAGAACTTTTGTGTTAGGGCATTGATATGTATAATGTGTTGACTAGGAACTTATAAGTATTTTCAGTACCAAATACTTGGATTCATGTATACCTATATGCTTTGATGTATGTATTTATATATGGGTGTTACAAGGTGGTTCCTAACAGAGATGATGGGGATGTTCTATTGTGGAAACCAAATATTGAGGAAGGAAATTCATTTAAATTCAGTTACGGTTACCAGGTGGATTTTAAATTATAGCCAATTTACGAGAGATGGCGTCAAAAGGCGGCTGCCATTATGCATAAATCTTCTATTCCTTTTAGAATCAAAGTCTTTGCTTAAAGATGTATTATCAACAAGTTACCGAAGAAGAATCAATTGTTGGTTAAAGGTATTTTTTTCGTCTCAATCTGAATTGCAATGCGTTTTCTATAAGAATGATGACGCATCTCTTGATCATATTATCCTTTTGTGTACTTTTGCAAAGGAGATATGGGGGATAATTTCATATTGGATCGGGGTGGATTTAGGCAAAGAGGAGATTGTGTGGAAGAGTTTCCTTCACGTGCGGGCAGGTTTCAAAATGAAGAAGGTTAAGAAGGGTTTATAAGGGGTTATATGGTTTGCTATTTGTTGGAGCCTATGGATTAAAAGGAATGCAGTAATTTTTAGAAACGATCAATGGAGTGTTTCTGATATGATTTGGGGTATTAAGGCTTTAGCTTGTAAATGGTCTTTCCACGATGAAATTACTTATGACAAATGTAATTTTTATGAGTTCTCCAAGGACTCAATGCATTTCTTAAGTTAAGTTTCAATTAATAGGTAATTTTTCTAGTTCGAGATTTCCCCTCGTTTTATAATTGTTATTGAGTGCTCCTAGTACTCTTGGTTAATCAAATCCTTGCTTAAAAAATACAATCATAAGAATTCACAAATACAAGTAAAGACCATCAACATGTATCAATTAACTCATTGCAAGAATTCACAACCTAAACCAGAAAACTATATTTATCCAATCCAAAGAGGGGCAACAAGTATCAATAAGGCACATAATTCATTTCGTACGTGATAAAATGTAATTTTAAACAAAACAAATAAAAGTACAAATACAAGTAAAGACCATCAACATGAATCAATTTCAACTCCTTTAAACACCCTTCTCAATATTATAAGACACTTTTTTTTTTCTTTTAACACTTTCCCTCATCACTGCCTAGGCTACAACATCAAACTCTATAAGCAAGTTTGCAAGATTTCATACAAAAATAATACATAAAAAGTAAGTAATATAGTACAATCATGTATCCACTACATGTCACAAGTTTGCAATAATGTATACATTATTCACCTGAAGATGGACCCAAAGAATCATCTAAAGAGAAAAACAAACAGGGACCACTAGAAACATAAATAACAAAAGAAATCAAAATCAATCCACAATCATCTTCATTGAAATTACTTGTTTTATTGGCAACAAAAGAAAAACTCCATCAAATCAAAAGATCCGTGTGGTACCCGCCATGTTGTTTTTGTACCCATGCTTGACCTATCATAATATTGAGCTCAAATCAATTTGTCAAATTCAAATCAACTCACTCAATGATAAGATTTTTTTCTCAAAGATTTTTAAAACAAAATAATTACTAAAAACGTTTATTTCTTTTTGATTAAAAAAATATGAAAATATCTTACCACACCCCATGCGTCTCTTATGCACCATACGATTTATCTAAAATGTCTCTCTGTTTTTGTAGATGTATCTCTGAAGTTTGAAAACAACTTTTTTTTGTTTAAAGTTTTTTTTTTTGTTAATGCACCTTTGGAAGACATCTTGAAATGTATCTACGGAATCATTTGATGTTATATTCGCGTCAGACTCTTCTCCTCCCTCATTCTTCACTTTTCATCTTCTCAAACTTTACAAACTCTCTCAACTCAAAAATTAAACTTCCACCAAAACCGTTTTTTCTCTCGAGTTCAACCGTTAACGTCAACATCAACGATCAACATATTCCAACAACTTCAAAACTCAATTTAATCGGTAAGTTTTTGAATTTTCGAGTTATTTTAGAGTATATACCGTAATAGAGTTTGAGTAGATTTTAATGTGTAGAAATCATTAGTTACTTTTAGAAACATAGTTTAGAGATAATGTAGAAAATATTTGATCGGTAGAATAGATGATTATGGGGTGAAAATTGATTTTTCCAAGTATGTGAACAATAACTTATACATAGTAGTGATGTCTGTGAATTTTTTGATGTCTGTATTTTTATTTCATTCATGGACTTTTATTTTGATGATGTATTTGACATTATGGGAACTAAATTATTCTTAAAAAATAATATAAGAACCTAAATATCTTTTATTTTTATTTTATAAATAATACATGTGATATAAATAATATATATGACAGTCACTATTTAAAAATAGAAAATAAAAAATTGGTTTAAAAAAATATTAAGAGAAAGATTAACCTGACTCAGTCAAATTCTTTTTAAAAGATTAAGTATAAATTGATTGTTTTGCCAAATAGAGCTTAATTTAATTTACACAGTGTATCACCAAAAAAAAAACATGTTAATTGATGCGTAAAAAAAAGTAATAATAGATGTTTAGGTTGATATCACTCGAGATTCTGAATGAAATTATTCTTAATTCTTAATGCACCACTGAGTTTTGATCCACCAATGAGGACCATTCCTTCTGTAAATTGTCATTTTCACTCTGTTGATCAAATTCATGAAAGTCCAAACAATTTTTGAAGAGAATTTCTTTAGCCACCTCCTAATCTTCTTGCCCACCCCTAGTGAATTTACCACACTACCCCTTGTTTCGGAAGTTCATTTCCGAAAAGGTACTTTTTTTTGCAAAAAAGGTGTTTTCGGAAATGAACTTCCGAAAAAGTGTTTTTTTTAATATAAAAAATTGATTTCGGAGATGCATCTCCGAAATAAAGTTAAATTTTCAGAAAATGTGGTGTTTCGGAAGTTCATCTCCGAGCGCACCCCCCATGATGGAATTCGGAAATGCACTTCCGAAGTTATGTCTGGACAGAAGCAAAATGAAAAATAACAACGATTCGCTTTATTTAATCGGGTGAAGATTACAACGATAATATTACTGAAAATCAAAGTTACATATTGTTGAACACGGGTAGGTGGGGATGAGTCAACATTTTGATAACGTCGTCCGCCGATCTTTGAAGTTTGGCGCCCAACTCGATCGGGCCTTTCGAAGAAAATCGGTCGAACGTTGTCCACATAACCGCTAAGTCTTCGTCGTTCTTGATCTCAAAAGGTGTGAACTTAATGTCTCCCTCGTCGTTAAGCGATGGAGAGCGGTACTCGAGCTTGACAACCTTTCGATTCTCGGGATAGCGTAAAAGCGTGTTGAGCGACGGTATCAATTCCGCAAACGGTGTGTCGCGCGAGAAGCGAAATTGGAACGGCATCGGGTAGCCGGTTTCAAAGTAGACGAATGCTAGGTGAGGGTAGGTTTGTGTCATTTGTGTTTTGTGGTGTGAAGAGGATGAAGAAGAGTGTGTGGTATTTATAGACTTATTGGAGCATTGATGGTCCAACAAACCTTATCCTGCCTCAGGGGACATTTCAGAAATGAACTTCCGAAAATAGGCTCCAGACATGTATATTTCGGAAGTTCATTTCCGAATTATGCAGAAAACAGACTTAAATTTTGCATTTTGTTGATTTCTTAGTGTTTTGTGTAAACAATACCAAAGGAATTCAAAATAGACATAAATTAGACATTGATGACATAAAACATACTTATATTATATATGTATTGAATCGGTCCGATTTTACATGATAAACAACAATACATACAAAAAATGATCGTTACAAACAAAAAACGATCCGGAACGAACTAAAATTCATCGAACCAATCGGTGGATCCTAAGTCCAAAATAGGCACGTTCTTCGAACGCTCTCTATTTTGCTCGCGCTCCTTGCTCATCATTTCTTCAAACTCCGCCATCCTCGCAACGAACGGATCCGGCCAAGTCTCCGCCTCATTTGAACGATGTGCCGTCCATTGACAAGAAGTAGCCGGTATAGGACAACCCGGTTTCAAAAACACTTGAACGAAGTGCCGCGATCGTAGATACCCGATGCATATGACGCGGCCCGACGCGTCCAACGGCGGTCGACTATGAAGTGGAAAGAAAGTCTCACATAATCCGAACCTCGTTAAATCGACGCACACCATATCATATGCACTTGCTATTAGATGACCCATCTCGGGGAATGACATCCACTTCGAAACCGGAGCGATACCGGTAAGTGATGGAACAAGTGCATCATGAATTTTTGCAAACTTTTCTTGATTTTCATATAGTCGGCCGTAGATATCCCGATACGAAGTCAACTCCGCAATGAGCTCCCGTCGGACTAAAGTGTGATTATTTTCCCCTTTACCGAGCAAACCCGCAACGGCCCGATATCCACAATTACCGTCGCCTCCAACATCAACGATGTTATCGATATATTTGTGCATGAAAAGTGGCATCTCATCAATGTAGACAATCGGTGATTTTTTGATCGGCGGTGTGCGAGGTGGCTTCGAAATACGGGCTCCTTTGTTACCACTACACGTGGACTTCGGTGTCTCTTGAATTTCCGGCAACGATGAATCAACATGTTCAAAGTAGGAAGGAGATCGTTTTGTTGAATTGTCATCTTGTGTAATTTTTGACTTTTTCGGTGCACCTTTCGTCTTAACCGGTTGAGATGGCGGTTTCAAATCGGTGGTCTCCGGAAACGCAATCTTTCGCAATTGTTCTTTTATGTGCAATTTTGTTGTGTCGTCCGCTTTAGCAAACTTCTCCATTATCACTTCCAACTCGTCGGAGATGGTGATTTTGGAGTCATTTTCCTTCGGCGGGTCAAAATCATCAAAACGAAGTTTCTTCCAATGGTCGGCTACCTCATCCATGCGTATTGGTGAATTCAACTCCTTCTTTTTTTGAAATTATACAAGCACACGGAAGGCCGTATGTAGTTCTAATGGTGCACCCACATAAAGAACTATCCGCCCCCGTGGTCTCCGACCGCTTAGCTTCATGAAACAAAAAATTCAAACCCGTTCGAGATATGTTGTAAATCAATTGGGAGAATAGAATTTGGCCCTTATACCGGTGTTCCATGACCGTCTTGCTCCGACCGAACGATGTTTGAATTTCATTGTGTTGATTTTCAAGCATTTGATTCACGGTGTCCCACCCGCGACACAAATCTCCCTTACTATCACCCAACCACCTCTTGAAGACCGCATGTGCGGATTCAACTCGGTTAGTCGTGGTGCAACCAAGATGTCTAACCCGATTTGTCCAAGCGCACACGACTTTTTCTCTAACTTTGTCAAGAATGGTGGATTCGACGTAATGACAAAATGTCCTAATGGAACCACACAAAGACCTAAAGTGTACCAATTTCTCGGTATAATCCTCTTCGGAGTATGCATCCAAAATTCCCCTCCATGCCGCCATTATTCTATCAACCACAACACCGGCTTTGACAAATTTACCATTTTCATCCAACCTATCTTTTGTCCCAACCGCGGGTTTCAACTTGCTTCTCACGTTGCAAGTTATGTGATACCGGCAAAGTAAAGCGGTAGATGTCGGGAAGACGGTATCGACCGCATTCATCAAAGCATTGTCCCGATCGGTGACAACGACGTTTGGCATAACCTCTTGATCAACTAACAAAGACTTGCAAATTCCCAAGGCCCACGTAAAGTTTTCTTCTTTTTCACACTCCAAAAAAGCAAACCCCACCGAATAAGTCTTGTCCGTCGAGGTCACACCGACGATCTCTAGAAGAGGAAGCCTATACTTGTTTGTTTTGTACGTCGAATCCATGACTAGAACGGTTGGAAATGTGTTGAACAATTTGATACTTTCGGGATGAGTCCAAAAAATATCACGCACGGTAACTTTGTCCTCGGAGGTTCGGAAGCTTGAAACGTAATTGTTATCGCCTAGAAGTTTCAAAAGTTGTTGCATTTCCGACCGAGGGCCCATATTCAAAACCTTGAGATTGTGCCGTTCATTGTAAACTTGCTTGATATTTGAAACGCTATCCGGTTTCTTACGCTTCAAATCGGCAAGTATGTTGCGAGGCGCCACTTTGACTATCGTTAGGTCCGATATCACATTCCTCTCTTCGCGGGACAAACGACACGCCATTGGATGCCCGTGTAACTTGACATCCAAGGCATGATTATGCATTCCACAAATTACGGTTAACCGCCACAAATCATCAACCCTCCGAGTGGCACGCAACTTAAACGGACACCCGCACTTTCTCGATCCCGTGTCCTCGTGTTTTAGCACACGGTTTGATTGCACATAACTACCACCACGTTCGCAATTCAAAACAACGAAAGCTTTCCGCCTACTATTTCCGTTGTCCGACCTTAAAATGACAATTCCAAATCCAAGTTTACTAGCTTCGTTTCGAACCCAATCAATCAATTGTTCTCGACTAACGAAGCTCCGATCATTTGTAAAATGTTGCCTAACATCGACCGCATTGATCATAGGAGTAGCGTCAATAACCGGATCGTTATTAACGTTGACAATTTCCGGATTTAATACTCCATCGTCTTGCACAATGTTGTCCGGATGCACCATACCTAGCAAATGCAAAAATTAGCAAAATTGGCCAAAACTGTTTTTTTTAAACTGCCAGGGCATGTTTCGGAAGTTCATTTCTGAAATTTGTTAGGTAATATATTTCGGAAATGAACTTCCGAACCATATCAGTTTTCAGCATAAATTTGTTGAATCAATGTAGTGAAATAGGGGATGAAATGAGAGATGTTTACCTGAAATTGTAGCTTTCTATGCCCCCTTTAACGTGATCAACGGTTTGAAACTTGCTTTTAGGGCGAAAAATTGATGGAGATTGATAGGGTTTAGAGAGGGTTTTGATAAGTTTTTGGAGAAAAATGATGAAAAAGTGAAGGAGGGAAATTTGTATATGCAGCAACAGTTTCGGAAATGAACTTCCGAAAATATGCACGGATTTTGAATTTTTTTTAGTTCGGAAATGAATCTCCGAAAACATCAAATTTTTGATGTTTTCGGAGATTCATTTCCGAACTAAAAAAAAACAAAAAAAAATAACTTCGGAGATGCATCTCCGAAGCAGGGGCAGTTTTGGGATTTCGCTAGGGGTTTCCCCCATAGGGAGGTGGGTAAAGAAAAATTCTTTTTGAAGACATTGTTCGTAGAGAATATTCCATTTCTTGATACTTTTAAGTATTTAGTGAATTTTTATTTATGCTTCCTGATTTCCAAGATGCAAAGTATTTTTTTTATTTTGTCAAAGTTTAATTTTTTTTCGGAGCTACATTTACGGAAATATTTTAAATTAGAAAACATTAGGAAAAACTTCAAATTAATTTAGTTTAAGGGTTTTTCCGTAGCTACATCTACGGAACGTCTTAGCGTTTGAGTATTCCGTAGATGTACCTCTGAAACATCTGATATACTTTAAACCAGCATGATTCATCCCCCACTAATTGTCTTTGTCCACTACATTGCTCACATTAATCATCAAATTTTTGTAAAAAAAATGTAACGTTGTTTCTGTAGGTACAACTCCAGAACGTGTTAAAGATAAACATGCTCCGTAGGTACATCTACGGAACATGTTTGTGTTGTTTTTTTACATCAGTTTTGTAATTTTGTGTTATTTTTGTTATTGTTTACAAATAGGTATGGTGCACCCCCAATAATATCTCAAAAGAATTAGTTTCTACAAACGATATTTCTTCGAATATTCAAGGGGTTGTCGTAAAGGCGGTAGATGTCGGCGGTGACTTTAATAACAAACAAGAGCTTGATGATCATGATAGCATGCTCGCATGGATTCGTAGAAAGGCAACTAGGCTTGGTTTTGGTGTGGTAATAGGAAGATCGGATAATGGTTCGGAAAGAAGGAATGCTTTCATAACAATGTTGTGCGAAAGAAGCGGAAAATACCATACTCCTACTCCGACGGCAGAACACCTGGGCGGACGTTCAAACTCAACGATTACACCTCATTCGACGATATCATTGACGGAATCTACTATCGCCTACCTTACGGAGACAAACGAAAGGTTGTGAAGCTCGAGTATCATTCACCTTCTGTTGACAACGAAGAGAAAGTCGTTTACAACAACTTTGAGCTCAAGAGCCGAGAGGATGTTTTGGTGATGTGGCGAACGTATTTCGATTTCGAAAAGAAAATCCCGCTAGAGTTGGTAGTGATGGTACGAAGAACAATCGAACAAATCTTAACGATATGCAAGCGTCCACCGAGCTATTGAAATGTAATATTTAATTTTCTGTTGAAATCATCAATGTAATGTCGATTTTAATATATGAATGTTGTTTTTATCGTTGCAATGTTGATTTTTCTGATTTTCTGTTTATGAATTTATTCTGTAAATATACATACGGACAAAATCTATAGATGCACCTACGAAACATATTGACACTGAGTAAAAAATAAGTGCGTCCAAAGATACACAACAGAGGAGTAATTTTAAAAGTACACATAATGTCTAAAAACCTCAACAGATGGATAAGAGTTTCTCTTCTCCATATTCATACATGATGCAACTTTGGAAAATATGATCCAAGATTATCAAAAAGGTGTCCAAGAATATGAATAAACTAGTATTCTCTAAACAACTTATACAAAAGATGATATGAATTTTTTGGTTTCTTTTCAGTGATTATGAAATCTTGCAACAACGGCACATTGAATTTAGATTAAGTCAAATTCAAGTAAAAAACGTGTATTCATATTCAATGTTCGAAATTACTCCATAATAATAACAAAATCCGTAGCAGGAATTATTTTTTAAAAAAAAAATGGTGCCCTAAATTGCATATCTTTGTATGAATTCTCTTATGGTCTGTTTGAATAGGATAATTGAAAATTTTTAAAGATTTAATTCAAATGATTCAATTGAAATTTATTTATTTTTAAATTTATTTATTTTGATAAAATATTAAAATAATTCATTGTTAAAATTTTAAATTTTTTTAGCCAAATTAAAAAAATGAAAAATAGGGATCAAATTTGCAATTTTTGAAGTAACAAATTTATAAAATTTTAAAATTATTAAGGACTTATTTATAATTTTTGGAAATTTTTATAAAATATGAGGACCATCTTGTAAATTTTGAAAAATTAATAATAAACAATTTAACATTTGCATTATATAGAGTATTATTTTGAGTGAAGAGCAATTTCAAATTCATTACTTCTTGGTGTCATTTGAAATTTCTTAAATTTAATTTGAATAAAATACGTAATAAACTTACATCATTTTAACAATTCTCCCTGTTTTTCATTCAGACAATAGATTTTGATCAAGTCATTTTCAATTTCCTCAAAAATTTATTGTTCTTAATAAAATGCTTTATCTAAACACATTATTAGATAGTTTCTATATCGCCAATCCAAATTTATTTTATTTATGACAATCACCACATATATACTCCAAGAAGGATTTCATCGGTGATAGAAACACAATCTTAACTTGCTAACCTTATTTTATTAGTGGTAAAAATGTTATTCGAATGTTTTTAGTTGTTTAAATCAGACGAGCAATTAGAAGATAGTACAAAAATATTATAGGAGGGCAGCAAAATCAGTACATTACAGGTTCTAAGTAGGAAACGATAATATTATATTAAAGAGCAGGTCAATTAACACTTAACAGTTCTAAATATAGAGAAACAACAAATATTAGTAGATAAAGCAAACCTAATATACAACTTATTAGCAGAAAACAACACTATGATAATTCTGAGATTTTAATCAATGAATAAGTTACTGATTCAACAAGGATTAAACACGAATCATCATTTGAGCAACTCCGAACGGTGATGTCGTCTTTGGAAAATTTGTGTCGTTTGATAAAACATTTATCCTCCACACATTGTTTAGGCATCAATGGTAGTGGAGCGACCACCGCTAAACCTAAGAATCGTTTGGAGAAGACAACGACAGTCGAAAAATTAAATTCTAAATCTTTTGGAGAAGATGATATTTCGTTCAGAGAAAAACACCCTATCCCTAAATCGTTTTGGGGAAGAACAATTTTTTTTGGGGAACTCGGGATTTCCTTCAGGTTCAGTGAAAGAGAAAAATTGTGGGAAGGGGAACGATTTTTTTTGGAGATGAGAGTTTTTTTTTAAAATGTGTTTGGAATGGTTAAACTCTCCAAGAGTTAAATAGAGAGTATATCTTCTTCCTCTAAGAGTATTTTTTATTTGTTGAAATCAAAAAGACGGGTAAAGATGCATTGCGATAATATAAATATTCAAACATGGGCAATTAGGATATATAGAGAAGCGAAAACAACATTCATATATTTAATGTAAATTGCTAGAAATTAAAAGTACAAAAGGGAAAGGTGTTGAATAAAAATACAGAAAGTAGAAGATAAAATTCAGCATACTTAGGAAATTATAGGTGAGATTATTCGTTATCAAAACATCATAGAACATATCTCGAGGCAGTTGTGTTTGGTCTGAAATGAAGTATCGGGTTATGAAATTGAACTTGTCATTAATCATATTTATCTTTTCAATTAAAACTTTGAATATGTCATCAGTTATGGGAAGTTGAGGAGGTGAAGGAATGAAGTGGTCGTAGTCGTCTACTTCTTAACTTTTTGCTTCTATTTTCATTTGAAGAGGGTTTTTAGTCATTTTTCCATTTATGATCTGAAACCTCATTGTTGGTAGAACTGATTTTTCTATTTTAGATGCCTTTTTCTTTGTATTATTCATCTTCGAAGTTGAATCAGGTGTGTTCCAGAATTTTTGTGATCAAATTACCATATGGTAAAAATAATTCTTCTTTTGTGCTCCCTATCATGTATTCGATTACTTGTTTCACCTAGTTCACTTTGATCTTGTTTTCTACTAACCATACAACTTCAACATCGAATTGGATTATGAGGCTAAAGTTGCTCTTTCTTGGGAATAGTACATGATTGATTACATAATGAATCATTTGGCTATCAAGACGGATATATCCAGCAGTGAATGGATTTTGTATGAAGGATAATGGGTCTTTCATAAAAGATGATGCAAAAACTTTACGATTGAAGTCATATCCCTTTTCTCTAGACTCGAGGATGATATCTTCATAAGGGAGATTCAAAATTTCTTCAAATTCTTCTACAAACAGGGATATCATTTGCCTTTTTACATCAGAATGAACTATACCATTAGTGAGTTTGAGATTTGAGAAGAACATCATGAATAATGATGGATAAATTTTCCTCGAGGGGCTGTAGACGAAGGTGGTTAGGTTAAGTTCTTCAAAGGTTGTAAAGCTGTCACAATTTCTAAAGGCTTATGTGTCTAGGGAGTGAATCCTTATAAGGGTTTGCGGTCGACCGACTCTTGGAAAAATATCACTTCTTGTTTCTTGGTGGTCAAGAAATTAGAGAAGGGGCTGGTTGAAAAGTTCAACCTTTTGGGAGCCATGATGATTTTAAGAGAATAGTCTCATAATTGTAAGATTTTGAAAGAGAAATATGAAATTCAAAGAAGTGAGGGATGAATACATATTTATAGTGCGCCTTCTAAAGATTTGATTGTGTATTTCTGGCAAGGAATCAATGAGTATTATGGTGAATGAAAATAAAATCAAAATATTTCCAAATTGAGTGTGCCAATCGATTGGCTAAGGGCTCCAATCTATTGGTTTTCTAGATTTTTTCAGGATTTTGAGCGTTCATCATCAATGGTGGGATTTAATTTACTTGAGGCACAAGTTTGACTTGGATTTGATCTGAAAATATGCTCATGGAAGTCTTCCAGTCGATTTCCATAACATTCCAATCGACCAGGCTTACATAGTTCAGCCTCCTCTGTGTTGTTTGGGGCTTGTGCTATTTTTTTCTTTTATGCACCCCTATTTCGCATTATTTGCACCCGTTTTTTATAAACAAGCAGAAAATTAGTTTTATTGTTAGTAAAATAGTTTATAGAGATGGGAAAAAGTTTAAATTTACTATTTTAAGTATTTAATCAGAGTTATCCGATTTATTTACCTTAAAATAATGTATACCTCTTTTATCAAGAGATCTTGAGAAACACTTCCCTTAAAAGGGAAACACCAACCACATTATGGTGTATTATTCTCTACACATCGTTGGATGTGAGAGTTGGTATAAATAACGAGATAAATAAGTCCATCACAGACATATTCACTCAATTTATCACTAAGAATTATAAACCTTAAGATATTCTCAAAATATTTTCTTTGATCACTGTAATTGTTATTTGCCATCATCCTACATTCCTGGACCTGAGACTTCATAAAAATTATATGTTTTGAAGTATAGTCTTACTTTGCACAGCTCCATTTGTTAGTTCCATGGTTTTTGTGAATTGCATAACTTTGCTAAAACATGGTTCTAAACTAATGTTGAGCAAGATGTTGAAACATCTTGTCCTGTTGTCATAACAGGTTCAATTGTTATGTGTTTTGACAAATGTTTTGCCGGATGTTGAGACATCCTACACCAGAACATCCTGACAGTTCAGATTGGTTTTTTATCCTTGAAAGATTTGATTAAAAGATATGAGAATCTAGAATATTCAGATACTCATTTACTATGTTCTTTATCTTTCTGCATTTAGTTTCCAATTTCATAATTGTGCTTTAAGTCAGCAGATGTTATAACATTTGTCTTGACATTGTGTGCTGTTACGACATTTGTTGTGTAAGTGCCAGAATTTCACCATTGATAATCCTCTTAAAGCTTTGAGCTGCAAAACATACCTGTAAAACATTAAGGTTTCACCTTTGGTGCCAACTTATTCTTGGACTCAGTTGTATTAGTTCCAAAAGATCTAAGGTTTTTGCCTTTAGATCTTTTCAATTTATCTAAGCAAAAAGGCTCTAAATGACTAGCTCCTTTACAGTGTGCGCATTTATAAACTAGGCGATATTTTTCTTGTGATCTATGTCTTTATTAGGTTTTCTATCCTTTTTAATTACTAGTCCATTTTTAATAAAGTAAGGTCTTTGACTTGATAAGATCAAGTCAAGCTTTTCTTTCCCTTGGGTAATTTTCCTAGGGTTTCGTGTAATTGAGTTACTTCCTTTTTCAGATGGACGCAACATCTACATTCTTCTTGTGAGTTGCTTATCTTAGTTAATTCTATATTTAATTATTCATTGATTTCTTTAAGGAATCTTAATGACTCCTTAATACCTAAGTGGAAATCTCTCGGTTTATCATTTTCTTCAGCTAACTGACCACCCATTTTAAACAGTTGTTCATAATATGGTTTAGTTACCTGAACAATATCTACCTTGTAGGTTGCCTTTAAGCGAACTTCATCTTTTTCGTTGGAAGCGAATTCTTTTACGGTTCTTCCAGAGGTTGATGTTTCTCCTCCCTTTCTTATTTCGAAGATTTCGTTTGAAAATAATTCTTCTTCACAACATTTTCTAAAACATGAGGTTCCTTCATTTGATATAGAATCTTCCGATGATCGTTCAACTACTAAGTAAGTTCTTTTGAAGGATTCTACTGGAGTTGTACGATAGGAGTATGATGAAGTCAATGATTATTTGTTTTCCAAGCTTGTGTGTTCATATTAGAGTAATTGAATTTTCTCCTTCAATTTCTCTGTAGTTTCCTTCTTAGTTGATTTTTCCTAAGATTCATGAAGGTTCCCATCTTTCGATTTAAGGATTCGATTAGCTTTTCATCTCTTAATTATTAGATAAAATTTGTTAATGACATTCTAATTTCCTTATTAGTTTTTAATTCTTAGACATTGGTTAGTGACATTCTACTTTCGATTTAACGGATGGATCCGCAAAATTGTTTCCTTCATAGGCAACATTCTACTTTAACATGTATGTTTAAGAGTCGTTTTTTCTTTGTCCATTTTTTCCATCTCTTTTTTCGTTTTAAAAATCCTTATGATTTTTCATGTAAGTTGATTTCATAAATTACTGACAAACATTAACCCTTTTTATTTTTTGCATGAGACAAACTTATAATGGCAACTATTGTTGATTCCATCAATTACTCTAAAGAACTTTGGGAAATGGTCAATCGTATGCAAGATCTTTGGGTTGTTACTCAACTCTCTAAGGGTAAACATATTGAGGTCTGGTTTGATTTGTTTTGTAAAACTATTTTTTAGTTTTTAAAATCTGAAAAATAATAAAACTTGTTTGGTCGTCTAATTTTACAAAACTATTTTTGAAAACTTTTCTCTATTTAAGAGTTTTAAAAATTAAAAAACTAAAATAGGTTTTCAAAGACTTTGACTCCACACACAAGAGGGGTGAATTGTGTGTTTCATAAAAAATTGGTTTTTAAAAAAAATTCAGATCAAAATCCGAGTGAAAAAAATTTTTGAAAAGGTTTATAAACAAGCAGTGGAAAATAAAAGCGAGGAAAAGAACACCATGAAGTATACAGGTTCAATGAAAAACGACTTAGTCTTGTCTCCAAGAATTGATCTTGAGAGTATTCAATTAAACTTGAGAGTTTTTAGTAGGTAAAACTCACGAACCCCCTTATAAGGAAACTGAAGTTTATGGCTAACTTCCACCCAAACAATACACAGAGGAGCAAAGTGATGATTCTTCCTTGCAAACAATGGATTGAAGTTGTTAGTCTTATTTCTACAAGAACCTTGGTGTCATACCCCAATTTTTGACCCTAAGATCATACATCATTTGCATCTCAATCATTAATCAAGATCACAATCTTGAGATTTCATTTTTCGGTGTTATGTTCGCTTCGTCTTTGAGGGGAACTATCAAGCACCTAATTTTCTTTAATTTGTTTTATACTAACCAAAATACAAAAATATGCATTTTGTTTCCCTTGTTTGTGTTTTGTAGGAAAAAGATCGAGCAAAAATCAAAAAGTGCAAGAAAGGGAATTTTTGAAATTTTCAATATGGAAATCGATTTACCCCTGTGGGAAATCGATTTCCTGTGCGCAAAATTCAAATAAATATAAGGAGGGAAGCTTGACATCATTTTGGCACCTTTTTATTTGATCATTTTATCAATTTTCCACCTCATCAAAATTAACTCATTCATTAAACCCACTTTAACCTCATTTTACCATTTTTACCATTTAATTGCCACTTTAATCACCAATTAAACACAAGTTAATCACCAAACACAAAAAGACCAATTTGCCACTACTCTTGCTCCAATTCTATAAATAGAGCCCTCTACTCTCTCATTTCTCAAGCTTTGATAGCCAAAAAATTGCTTGCAAATTCATTTCTCAAGCTTGGAGAGCCAAAAAATTGCTTGCAAATTCATTTCTCACCCTTTCCAAAACCCTCACCCAAAGTTCATTTTCATAAGATTAGTGAGATTCACCTTGAATCTTGCTAATTTTGAACTAAGCCTCCTACATTTCTCTCTTTTCTTTGGTTGTTCATCTCCATATTTGAAGGATCTACACTTTGTGCTTGTTCTTGAAGCTACTTCACCACTTTAATTCAAGAATTGGTAAATTTCTCAATTCTAAGATGTAGATCTTTGTTGCTTGTGTTCAATGCATCTTTGATGCTATATTGGTGCTATTTGATGGTGATTTGATGGAAAATTCGTGCTCCAATGGATATGTGATCATAAGGTGTTTGTATGTTTGCTTAAGTCAAGTTTTATGCCTCCTAATGCTGATTTTTTGAATGCTGCGTGCAGGAAATCGATTTCCCTCTGTAGGAAATCGATTTCCACCTTATTTTTTTTCAAAATTTGAACTCTGCACTCAGGAAATCGATTTCCTACAGAGGTAAATCGATTTCTTGCTGGCAGAATGTGTTTTTTGCCTTTTTTATGCTTGTTTTGGCTTCCTACTTCCTCCACTTCATTAATATCATTGGATCTAGGATGTTGATAGGTTTGAAATGACCTAATCCATAATATTAGATGAATGATATTAATGATAGTATGAGTTGATTATCTTTTGTGAATTTTATTCTTATTCCTCCATTTCATTAATATCATTGGATCTAGGATGTTGATAGGTTTGAAAGAACCAAATCCATAATATTAGATGAATGATATTAATGATAGTGTGAGTTGATTATTTGTATGCATTTTATCTTCTCCTTCTCCTTTTTTTCTTTTGATCGATGAAAGTCTTAATACTTTGAGAATTCTTATGGATTCTTAGTAAAGACTAGATCGCTACCTATTTTCTTTTCGTGCGGTATTGCTTTCGGAAGGCGATCTACATATCGTTCTTCTCGCATGCATTAGCACATAAAGTTTTGACCGGCCTCGTTGTAGGGTGATTTCTACATAAATCACTTGGCGATCTGCTTAACATAGCGCAATATTTCGTGTCCCGAATAAAAAAGATCAAATATGGAAGAGAATTGTATGCGGTTGATTTAAGACTTGTGGAGGTTTTTATCGTGTAGTCGCTATGATTCTATCAAGCTTCTGATAAACCCCATTGAATTTAAATCCGAGTACATCATTCACTCACCATAGATCTTCCTACTAACTTTGATAACATACTTGACAAGTTTCAAGATGGTTATCTTTAACACTTAACAACTAACTTTAATTTCCGCACCTTTACTATACCGCTCTTTATATTTCTCGCTTTATCGCTTTATTTTATCATTTCATCATATTTACTTTCCGCCATTTTTTTTCCTTTGTCCACTTGGACATATGTTTATGCTTCCGTTATTTTTCTTTGTCCACTTGGACCATACTTTACTTTTTTTGCTAAAACAGTAATAAACAATCAAAATCTAAAAAATACATAAGGCTCTCTTTGGACTATCGGTTACTATCCTTAGCACTTTGGAGATTCGGACTTATGGACCTAGTACCTTTGGACTCATTCTATTACTATCCTGTGATTGTTCTGTCTGTCTGGCATTGTTCTGTTGTATGTTTATGTGTGCAGGTATTTCCTTGAAAGCCCTTGATGGTTAATTCCAAGGCATTGATATAAGGATTTTACCCGAAAACAGCCGTTACTCTGCCCGATTTTCGTCGGAATCTTAATGTTCTTAATGAAAAAATGGTGCTAAGACAATAAGTTCATCTGGATCCCCAAGTGTTAATGTGTTGGTACTGATAAATCCAAAGGATGGGAAAACTACCTTGGCTCTTAATGTCAAGTGTTGGCTTCTTATTCGGTTAGACCGTTTCTTTCCTTAGCTTTTATTTTATGCATTAGGTTAGCCTCTTCATCTCCTCCCATTCTTAAATTTTCAAAATCTTCTCCCTTTTTCCAAAATATTCTTATGTTTGCAAACCTTTTCAAAACTTTTTTTTTCTTTTCTTAAAAATATCTTTCGCCCTTAGTGGCTTTTCTTCAAAAGTTTAGACACCGATAATTGTCGAAACGAGTGGTTATACCCCACGATTTTGAAATTGATTGATAATAACAAGATCTTTTCCGCGTGAGAGAGCTAGTGGCATACTCGTTGATTTTATCCGAGTTGGAGCCCTTCTTTCATTTGCGATGCAAAGAACTTGTTTGTTCTCATGCTCAAGATCAATGGCTGAGTATTTCTCTCTAACGACAACAAAGTGTTTATTCGTTTTTCTTAAAAACGTTTTTTTCCCAAAAAAGCGGAACTACATTAGCTCTGACTTCTCCATTGCACCGAGGAGGTATGTAGGCCCAAAGCTTAACGCTTTGCCGAGCTTATTTTAAAAATAAATAAAACAAACTCTTTTTTAGCACACACACACAGATTTTCAAAAAGGTTCCCGTGGAGTACCACGGATATGAGGGGTGCTTTAAACCTTCCCCTCATATAATCAGCACCCGTACCTGAGATCTCTTTCTTGTTTTAAAAACAAAACTTTGGGTTTTACGTTCTTTTCCCTTTTCCTTTGAAAAAATAAAGCGCGGTGGCGATTTCAAACGAAATATTGATTCGAGTCAATCCCATGGCTTCGATATCAGATTTTCCACGCTACAGAAAAATGGCGACTTCACTGGGGATCCAGTTTTAAGTGTGTTAAGCCTATTTTTGTTTATCTGTGTGTTTGTATATATTATTATGTGCTTTGTTTGTTTATTTTCTTTTTCTTTTTGGTGCTCGATGGTTCCTCTGTGATGAGATAAAGTTCTAACCCGAACTTTGGTGAGTAACTTGAGATAGGAGGTGGTAAGACCAATAGTTGCATGTCAGGAGCAATCCTTAACATGAGCATCATATGGTGGAACCCCAATCAGTGGAGGCCTCATGGAAGGTAGTAGAGGTTGTTACGAATCATCGTGATAACGCTATTACTTTCAATAGTGAGTGTCCGTAGAAGCTGAATGGCCTAGAACCTTTTTAACCAATCTAAGCCTTTTTAGGATGTAGTGCAGAAACAAGATCAAGTACCAATTTGAGCTTGTTGTCATGCGATGCTACGCTCAGACGAGGTCTTTTTAGGCATATTATTGGCGCCCATGAGCAATTGTGCGTGCCGGTAGTATCCGATAGAAGATTGAAAACTCTGGGAACCTTTATAGAACCCGTTCGGCAGGTACAAAATTCCCTAGTACATACCTTTGTGGGTGGTTCTTAACCTTGACTCCATGCTCATGACGTCGAACCTTTGAACCCTGTTTGTGCGACCATGTGTGATCTTGATTGTGATTGATGCATAAATCATGCATCCATGCATTCATTTGATTTCCAAGGAACTCATAGGTCTTTCTTTGTAAACATCATAAGTTTCATCAAACTCAATGGATCTTGGGTGTCGATGAGGTAAAAACCTTAATCCACCAAAATGGATGATTGATCTTGATGATAACTTGATCAAAGTTTTGATCCAATATAGGATTTACCTCCTTCATGTTTTGATGTTTACAAAGTAATAACTTGAATTCTTTGAAAATAAAAAAAAACAAAAAAAAAACAGCAATTGCATCATTTGCATACATACATCCAGGTTGTCCAGAAAACTTATCCTTGTCTGTCTCCATCTTCAGAGTTGTTGTCTACCGTCAAGCTGATTCCTCCACACAAGTACGGAACTAGAGCCAACGTCAGATTGAGAATGGAATACCAAGAGCAACACAATGCAGAGGTCAGAATGGAAATTGAAGAATTGAAGTCAGGCATGACCAAGTTAACTGAAATGCTGCAAGTTTTGATTGCTAGAGGAGAACCGCCTCAGAAGACTGTCATTGTTGAAGTCTCAAGTGCTGATGTTGACCCTCAACCTACTCAACAACCACCTTCTACATGGCCTGAGTTTGGTTTGCCTCATGGTTACATTCCTCCTTTCGAGAAGACTCCTGGTATTGGTCAATCTTCACAACTTGTGATTGGTCAAGCTTCAAATCCAGTGTTTCATGCTCCTGTCTTCACTGAATCTCAACCTATTGTGCATACGGTTGCTCAGCCTACTTATGTGAATCCTCTGTTTGAATATCAAGCTGCCCGTTCCCAGAATGGAAGTCAAGGAGATGCTGGAGATATTGAAGATGTCAAAGAGCAGTATCAAACTTTAGAAAAGCGCCTGAGAGCCATGGAAGGAAATGATTACTTTGGGGTTGCTGCTGAGAATATGTGTTTGGTTTCCAACTTTGTCATGCCTGCAAAATTCAAGACTCCTGAGTTTGAGAAGTATAAGGGGAACACTTGCCCAAGAAGCCATTTGACCATGTACTATCGCAAAATGGCTGCTTATACCCAGAATGATAAATTGCTTATCCATTGCTTTCAGGATAGTTTGAGTGGAGCTTCACTGAAATGGTATATGGGACTTGAGAGTAATCACATTCATTGTATCCAAGATCTAACTGATGCTTTCATGAAGCAGTATAAGTACAATCTGGACATGGCACCTGATCGCCGACAATTGCAAAACATGTCTCAAAAAGAGAAAGAATCTTTCAAAGAATATGCTCAACGGTTGAGAGAATTGGCTTCCCAAGTTGAACCACCTCTGGCTGAGAAAGAATTGACTGGAATGTTCATGGATACTCTCTCCCCTTTCTACTGGGAGAAAATGATTGGAAGTGTGTCCTCAAATTTTACAGACTTGGTTACTATTGGCCAAAGACTCGAAGAAGGAATCAAGAATGGGAAAGTTGCTAATGTTACTGAATCCTCTGGTGGATCGAGGAAACCTTATGGAAACTTCCACAAGAAGAAAGAGAATGAGACCAATGCTGTGTCTGATGACAGAAGGGGATCTCGTCGTAGACCTCAAAATGGGGATCAACCTTATGTAGCTGCTGTTGCTCCTGTGCAAGTTCAAGCTGTTAAGCGGAATCAAATTCGTAATAGGATCGACTTTGATCCTATCCCCATGACTTATACGGAACTGTACCCTGCTTTGGTCCAGAAAGGGTTGATTACAACAAGAGCTATGCCGCCTCCTCGAAATCCTCTCCCTGATGGTTTCAGATCTGATCTTCATTGTCCTTTCCATCAAGGTGCAGCAGGCCATGATTTAGAAAGATGTTTCCCTCTGAAGGAAAGAGTTCAAGAGTTGGTGAGATCAAAGATGCTCTCTTTCAAGGATATGGGTCCTAATGTCGTCACTAATCCTTTGCTAGATCAAAGTGGCTGAAGATAAATCAAAGCCCAATTTTCCTAAAGCCAAGTGTTTCAGACAAGATAGCTCATCTTTGTTGCTGATTAGTCACTAGGCCTTGTTTCTGTACTGTTTGTATTTCCTTTATTGTGCTGTTTACCTTTAGATCTTGTTTGTTTCTGAATGGTGATTTTAATGAAATGAGCATTGCATATTTTGAATTCATTAACATCCACTGTGTTTATGTTTATACCTTCTTTTACAAAACTTTTTCTTCCATTTTCTTTCTCTATCAAATTTGTGTTTTATGCAAAGATTGGAGGGAGGATGATGACAACGAAATACCCAAGTTGTTGAACTGTATGCTTTCGAATAAAACTTTGCTGATGATGTACAGGCATTGTTTCAATTCCCAAACACTGGAGAAATAAGGAAGTTAATCCCTTGTCAACCCCTCTGAGCCTTCGAAGTTGGTGTTTCTTTCTGTACGAAAAAACCCGCATTTTTAACTTGGGGCAGGGTAGTTCTCAGTTAATTTGGCTGTGCATTCTATTTTGAGAGAATCATTCAGCACACCTTTCAACAAGTGCTTCAATCGCAAGCTTTCCTCCGCATACATCAAAGAAATGTTGGAGATGTCAATCAAAAGCCAATGATGGTTCATCAATCATTAAGCAAGGCAGTCACTATCTTTCAAAAAAAAATGTATCAAAAAATATATATATACAAAGAAAACCCTGCTAAGTCAAAAATCCAAAAAATGACTTAGGCAAAAATAAGGGCATCCCGCTGACTGTAAGGTCAAAAAATAAACAGTTCAGGCAAAAGTTAGGGATATCAAAAGAAAAAGATGAAAAAAGAGAAGTCAATAAATTCCTCAAGCAACAAAATGTTGTGACAACAAAAAGGAAGAAGTGACTGCAATCTCAAAAGTTCTCTTTGCTTGTGAACTATCATCATTATCAAAGGTGCAATTCCAGAAGCCTCTTGGAACCTGAATGCATAAGTTGAATTAACTAAGCTTAGGACTGAAGATCATCACGAAGGGGGTGGGTACAATCAAATTTTGAGCCTTATATCCTTTGTTTTTGAAACCGTGAACCAGGCCACGTTACAACCTTTAAAAGACCTAATTGAGGCAAGGTTTGTTTGAAAGCATACTACAACAAGGTTGCGTAAGCTGACTCCCATGAGATTTTCCAATCATTTGCTTTGATATCATATCTTTGCTTTATCTTTCACTTTGAACGTCTCAACCTTTATGTTTTGACCAGTGATTACATTTGCTTTACATCAATAACATCATTCCAATAATGACTTTGATTTCAAAAATATGCTTTGAGCATTGCATTAAAATTACCATTCTTGAATGAACATTTTTGCAAGTAAGCACTCATCTTTCAGGAAGTTCAAACAGTCGAGAAACTTGATCAGTGATCCTATCAGGGGCATGTTACTTCAAGATCTTGTTGTTCAGATGTTCATTCAAGATTTGTTGATCAGAATATCATTTCAATACTTGTACTGGGGCAAGCCATCCCAACATGCATTTCAAGAATTGAAGCCATGATCAGTTCATCCCCAATACATTTCAGCTGAAGCCATGATCAGTTAACTTGCAACAATTAGTGAATCAGGGGCAATCTTCTTCAGCAATCCCCAAGCAGTTTTATCAGCCCTTCTCAAAGGATCATTGTTTTGATACAGTTACCGGTGTAATAGAAGTGTGTTTAAGCATCTTCTTCGTAAGCAGAATGGGCAGAGTTCCCGTGTTGAGGAATCGAGTTCCTTTCGTGCCTCACAAAAGAGTCTACCTCAGTTGTAACAAACAATTGCATTGCATTGATCATATATCATGCATAGAAAAATTCAACATCATGCATTGAAACAAATTTCATACTCATTTGCATTTTTCGAGGTTCTGTTGCTATCAACATCTTCACCTTGAGATCAAAGTCCAACTTACTTGGCACCTATCCAAAACAGATACTTGTTTATCTTGTCCGTCTAGTGTTGTTCCTAGATGTATCTTTTCTTCTTTTAGTGTCATTCCTGATCACTTACACCATGTTTTATCTTGTTTCCCTTCAATCATGTTTTATCTTGATTGTCTCTAATCATGCTTTATCCTGATCGCTTTCGACCATGTTTTATCTTGGTTATCTAATCATGTTTTACCTTGATTGTCATTTGGTATTTTTCAATCATGTTTTACCTTGATTGTCATTTGATGTTATCCAATCATGTTTTACCTTGATTATCCCTTAATGACATCCAATCATGTTTTACCTTGATGGACCTGTGATGATTATCTAATCATGTTTTACCTTGATGGACCTGTGATGGTTATCTAATCATGTTTTACCTTGATTGTTCGTTGATGATTATCCAATCATGTTTTACCTTGATTATCCTTTGACGATATCCAATCATGTTTTACCTTGATTGTCATTCGATGTTGCCCAATTACGTTTTACCTTGGTTGTCATTTGATGTTGTCCAATCATGTTTTACCTTGATATTCATTTGATGTAGCCACATTCATGTAGGCCTCAGATATTCTCTTCTCGAAGTTCCTTTCATGTTTTACTCTTGAAAGCTTCTGTTGACTGTCTCTTTCTCCTATGAAATCCAAGTTTTATTCCTGGATGACACATACCTTTTCCCCAGTGGAATCCTTTCTCCCCAATTGTGTTATACTTCTCTCAATTCCATAATCATACTTGATGCATCCATTAGCATCGCATTATACCTTAGGTTCAAAAATTGTGTGTTTTATATTTAAGTCTCTTCAATTACGTCGAGCTGAGGATTTTAACCCTCACATCTCCGGATAGAAGAAACTTAAATAGGGGCATCTGTCATACCCCAATTTTTGACCCTAAGATCATACATCATTTGCATCTCAATCATTAATCAAGATCACAATCTTGAGATTTCATTTTTCGGTGTTATGTTCGCTTCGTCTTTGAGGGGAACTATCAAGCACCTAATTTTCTTTAATTTGTTTTATACTAACCAAAATACAAAAATATGCATTTTGTTTCCCTTGTTTGTGTTTTGTAGGAAAAAGATCGAGCAAAAATCAAAAAGTGCAAGAAAGGGAATTTTTGAAATTTTCAATATGGAAATCGATTTACCCCTGTGGGAAATCGATTTCCTGTGCGCAAAATTCAAATAAATATAAGGAGGGAAGCTTGACATCATTTTGGCACCTTTTTATTTGATCATTTTATCAATTTTCCACCTCATCAAAATTAACTCATTCATTAAACCCACTTTAACCTCATTTTACCATTTTTACCATTTAATTGCCACTTTAATCACCAATTAAACACAAGTTAATCACCAAACACAAAAAGACCAATTTGCCACTACTCTTGCTCCAATTCTATAAATAGAGCCCTCTACTCTCTCATTTCTCAAGCTTTGATAGCCAAAAAATTGCTTGCAAATTCATTTCTCAAGCTTGGAGAGCCAAAAAATTGCTTGCAAATTCATTTCTCACCCTTTCCAAAACCCTCACCCAAAGTTCATTTTCATAAGATTAGTGAGATTCACCTTGAATCTTGCTAATTTTGAACTAATCCTCCTACATTTCTCTCTTTTCTTTGGTTGTTCATCTCCATATTTGAAGGATCTACACTTTGTGCTTGTTCTTGAAGCTACTTCACCACTTTAATTCAAGAATTGGTAAATTTCTCAATTCTAAGATGTAGATCTTTGTTGCTTGTGTTCAATGCATCTTTGATGCTATATTGGTGCTATTTGATGGTGATTTGATGGAAAATTCGTGCTCCAATGGATATGTGATCATAAGGTGTTTGTATGTTTGCTTAAGTCAAGTTTTATGCCTCCTAATGCTGATTTTTTGAATGCTGCGTGCAGGAAATCGATTTCCCTCTGTAGGAAATCGATTTCCACCTTATTTTTTTCAAAATTTGAACTCTGCACTCAGGAAATCGATTTCCTACAGAGGTAAATCGATTTCTTGCTGGCAGAATGTGTTTTTTTGCCTTTTTTATGCTTGTTTTGGCTTCCTACTTCCTCCACTTCATTAATATCATTGGATCTAGGATGTTGATAGGTTTGAAATGACCTAATCCATAATATTAGATGAATGATATTAATGATAGTATGAGTTGATTATCTTTTGTGAATTTTATTCTTATTCCTCCATTTCATTAATATCATTGGATCTAGGATGTTGATAGGTTTGAAAGAACCAAATCCATAATATTAGTTGAATGATATTAATGATAGTGTGAGTTGATTATTTGTATGCATTTTATCTTCTCCTTCTCCTTTTTTTCTTTTGATCGATGAAAGTCTTAATACTTTGAGAATTCTTATGGATTCTTAGTAAAGACTAGATCGCTACCTATTTTCTTTTCGTGCGGTATTGCTTTCGGAAGGCGATCTACATATCGTTCTTCTCGCATGCATTAGCACATAAAGTTTTGACCGGCCTCGTTGTAGGGTGATTTCTACATAAATCACTTGGCGATCTGCTTAACATAGCGCAATATTTCGTGTCCCGAATAAAAAAGATCAAATATGGAAGAGAATTGTATGCGGTTGATTTAAGACTTGTGGAGGTTTTTATCGTGTAGTCGCTATGATTCTATCAAGCTTCTGATAAACCCCATTGAATTTAAATCCGAGTACATCATTCACTCACCATAGATCTTCCTACTAACTTTGATAACATACTTGACAAGTTTCAAGATGGTTATCTTTAACACTTAACAACTAACTTTAATTTCCGCACCTTTACTATACCGCTCTTTATATTTCTCGCTTTATCGCTTTATTTTATCATTTCATCATATTTACTTTCCGCCATTTTTTTTCCTTTGTCCACTTGGACATATGTTTATGCTTCCGTTATTTTTCTTTGTCCACTTGGACCATACTTTACTTTTTTTGCTAAAACACTAATAAACAATCAAAATCTAAAAAATACATAAGGCTCTCTTTGGACTATCGGTTACTATCCTTAGCACTTTGGAGATTCGGACTTATGGACCTAGTACCTTTGGACTCATTCTATTACTATCCTGTGATTGTTCTGTCTGTCTGGCATTGTTCTGTTGTATGTTTATGTGTGCAGGTATTTCCTTGAAAGCCCTTGATGGTTAATTCCAAGGCATTGATATAAGGATTTTACCCGAAAACAGCCGTTACTCTGCCCGATTTTCGTCGGAATCTTAATGTTCTTAATGAAAAAATGGTGCTAAGACAATAAGTTCATCTGGATCCCCAAGTGTTAATGTGTTGGTACTGATAAATCCAAAGGATGGGAAAACTACCTTGGCTCTTAATGTCAAGTGTTGGCTTCTTATTCGGTTAGACCGTTTCTTTCCTTAGCTTTTATTTTATGCATTAGGTTAGCCTCTTCATCTCCTCCCATTCTTAAATTTTCAAAATCTTCTCCCTTTTTCCAAAATATTCTTATGTTTGCAAACCTTTTCAAAACTTTTTTTTTTCTTTTCTTAAAAATATCTTTCGCCCTTAGTGGCTTTTCTTCAAAAGTTTAGACACCGATAATTGTCGAAACGAGTGGTTATACCCCACGATTTTGAAATTGATTGATAATAACAAGATCTTTTCCGCGTGAGAGAGCTAGTGGCATACTCGTTGATTTTATCCGAGTTGGAGCCCTTCTTTCATTTGCGATGCAAAGAACTTGTTTGTTCTCATGCTCAAGATCAATGGCTGAGTATTTCTCTCTAACGACAACAAAGTGTTTATTCGTTTTTCTTAAAAACGTTTTTTTCCCAAAAAAGCGGAACTACATTAGCTCTGACTTCTCCATTGCACCGAGGAGGTATGTAGGCCCAAAGCTTAACGCTTTGCCGAGCTTATTTTAAAAATAAATAAAACAAACTCTTTTTTAGCACACACACACAGATTTTCAAAAAGGTTCCCGTGGAGTACCACGGATATGAGGGGTGCTTTAAACCTTCCCCTCATATAATCAACACCCGTACCTGAGATCTCTTTCTTGTTTTAAAAACAAAACTTTGGGTTTTACGTTCTTTTCCCTTTTCCTTTGAAAAAATAAAGCGCGGTGGCGATTTCAAACGAAATATTGATTCGAGTCAATCCCATGGCTTCGATATCAGATTTTCCCCGCTACACTTGGATATGTTAGTTTTTAAGCTTCTAAATAAACCTTGGGATCTTTTAACATCAGAATGATTTATCGAACCTAAACCTTGGTTTTATACCGAGCAAACCAATAATCTATGTGATTTTACCACTAGCTGATCTCGAACCGAAATAAGCTATTAACATTCAGATAAGCTTTAACCTAAACATTTTTTATCATGGTATAACAAAGAACTTATGAGATTTTACTGAAGGCTGATCTCAAACCTAAACAGAGACTTGATCACACAACTCCCTAAACCAAAGCTTTTTACGGGTTAAGCTTAGACCCCAAAAAACAATCTCAAACTGGATAGAATATTCAACCAAGGTAAAAATGAAACTTCCTTGGTGAACTTACAAAACTACTCTTCTAGAATTACAATTTCCTCCTTAAAAATGGACTTTCTCTAAAAGCACTTCGGCTAAACTTTAAGTGAGAGAAAGTATACAAAAATAATTTTTAGAGAGGGAGGGTGAGAAGCAAGAAATTAAATCACGTTTCTACATGATGAAAAGGAGTGGAAAGGGAGCTCTATTTATAGGCTAGAGGTTGGAATAAAAAAGAAAATGATTTTAAGACTTGTCAAAGGATTGGTACATGTTGCCAATAAATTGGTTACCCTAAGTTAATTAATTATCAAGCTCAAAATAGAAAGGAAATATATTTAGTCGCTACTCATCATTAAGATATTGTCCTAACCTCTTAGGAATCAATTTTGAACTGGGTCAATCGATTAGGTTAATGTTCCAATTAATTTACAAAAGCTTGATTTGGTTGGTAAGCTCAACCTGGTCAAAAGCTTTCTTTGGCTCGAGATAAGCCTGGATTAAAATCTTAGTGGCTCGTGGTAAGCTTGGTAGAAACCTTGATTTGGTTCGTGAGTTCAACCCAATTCAAAAGTTCTCTTTAGTTTGAGATAAGTCTGTGTAAAATCACAGTTTAACTTGGGGACTATCCGCTTCAAGTTATTGTTTTGAAGGAAGAATAACCGCTAAGCTAGTTCCAATCAACTCATTATACTTTGTAAACACTTTTGTATTCCAAATCATCAAAATACCTCCATATAAGAAAAATAAATTCTCTTAAACAACATAGAAATTCATAACTTTTTCTTTCCAACTCCTCCATTTTAGTCTCTTGGACATTTATCAAATCAATATTATTCTTCGTGGTTATATGAAAATACACCCTTCTTTTTGGCTCCCTCTCCAAGACCTCAAACATTATAGCTTATTAGTTTCATAGGAGCAACTATTTCTAAAAATTGTCGGGGTCTTCCTCGCCTTTTTGATCTATCTCTTCCCTTCAAGTTAATTATGACCTCCTTATCTCTAACTTCATTTAGAATTATTTGTTTTACTATTTCACCTTCTTCTCCAGAATTAAATAAACATATTTCTTTGTCAAAATCACACATCCCTTGATCAATTTCTCGCATCTTACTATGCAACAAAGCGCATGACTTCCTCTCCAACCTATTACCATATAAAATTTAAGAATGAGAAATTATAACTTGATTGATGCATACAATCCAAATAGCCCATTAATACTTCATTTCGATTTTTTTTATAGGAAACACCATTTCATTAAGTGAAAAGTCGGAAGGTGTTACAACCATCAAAAGACATATGACATAGGACATACCTCATCCATAGTCTAGAAGCATGTCTACTAGTAAAAAATGCATAGACATACAAGATATTACACATAGTTTGAACACAAGCTAAGAAGACATATTAAACTAGAAACGACCATATATCATGCATTCATCAACACTCTTAAGAACACCATTAGTGGAAATATAGGAATGAGAATCCAGTCTTTTTCCAAATCCAATTAAGGATGATTTCCTTGACTTGTATCTGCGCATTTCAATTGCCTTTGATCTCAAGATTGTCCATTTTATGAAATGTTCAAAAATCAATTGATGGCTAGAGATAATGTTGTTCCAAGACACAAAAATCCTTTGAGAATTTTTATCAAACACTAAGAGTGGGACTTAAAGTATAAAATAGACAACACAAAAACAAAAATGGATAGATGTGACAGAGGGATAACCTGCAACTTGTAGTAAATCCATGGCGACTTTGGGGTGGGCAAAATGTAGCCAACATCAATGATGTGGAAGCAGAAACATGGAAAAAAAGCTACACGCACCATTGTTAAGTTTGGGATGCTAATAACAACCTTAACAAGATTTCCATCTCCTAGTGGTGGTGGCTCCGGCAGCGGCCGGATCAGTAGAGAGAGGCGGCTTGGTAGTAATTCGTGGTGGACAAAGATGATATTCGATGAGTGAGCTCATTCTGGTGGAAGCATGAGAGTGAGGTTGGATGAAAAAGGTAGTGCCCTTCATAGAGGGGGAGACGGTCACTATAAGGATAGTAGATGAAAGCCACCATGTAGGTGAGGGGCTGCCACCATCACATCCTAAAGATTTCAGGGGAGATTTTCTAGAAAGAAGAGTGAGCATATAGATTTCAATTTTCTCCATTTTGATTTGTTGATCGAGTATAAGTATGGTGACGACATGCTCTTTTTCTAAGTACTACTAAGAATTTCTTCAAAATAAATTTTTCATTACAATTTTTTATTGATTAAACTTTCATTAAATTATCTTAATTTTATATAAATTTAATGAAACACATAAATTTTAATCAATATAGCAAATCCTGGTCCTACCATAAGCACATTTCAGTATTATCCATATCATTCCAATTTTATCAAAAAAATGTAACAAATTTTTGTCAACGGCTTTATACATAACTAGCTCTAGCCAGTTCACACTCAACAAATAAGGATTTTCTACAATCATGTCGCATGAGGTAGTTCTTTTGGATACATGGGTTAGCATGTTTGGGTTGACTATAGTGACAAAAAGGTAACTTGTTAATTTGCTTTATTTTTTTCTCTTTCAATACAAACAATCCTTATTGATCTTGAATGCAGGTGTATGATACTTGGAAGAAAATGCGGCTTTCAAAAGGGAAAGAACATGAAGAATCAAAGAGAGAGTTAATCTCTATCTTTAGGACACTAGAGGAGACATTGAGTGACAGTTTTTTATGGTGGTGACACCTTTAGGTTTCTCGATATGGTTTGATTCCTTTTTACAACTGGTTTTATACCTTTGAGACATATCATAAGGTAAGGTAACTTCAAATTTGAAATGGAGACTCCTAAGTTTTTGGCTTGGGGAAAGAGATGCATGGAGAAAGATAGTGTGTCAAAAACTCTTCCTCATTATGATAAGCTATATGACTTTTTTGTGAGCATCAAGAAAGCACTTGGACTGGATTTGAAGGAGTTTGTGAATTCAAGATTTCGGTATTTGAAAGTTAAATATGATATTGTAATAATTACTATTGTTTGCTAGACACTTGAGTGTGTCTACAATATAATATTTGGAATTAGGGAAGAATGAATGTTGTTATGGTTGTTGAATAAATCAATGATATTATCGGACATATGATTGTTTTCTGCAACTATGTTTTGAACACTATATATGTTGATCGAAAGAATATGACATATAATTTTTTTCTGCATCACATTTAATTGTTTTGAGAAGTATATAAATTGGTATAGATCGAATGGAATGGATTTTCAATGCAGTGAGGTGAGTTTCCGGTACGACGGAGCAGAAATGAATATGTAAGATTAACACTACAACGCTTAAGTAAGTGGATAAGTGATAAAGTGGTAATATGAGTGTGTGAATGGGAGAATATTTGAAAGGGGCGCGAGTTGAACTTTATATAGTATTGAAAAATAAAATGCCCCCATAAGATGCGACTCATTACTCGAGTGGTCACCCGATCGGATCAAATGGTGGGAAATGTGTTGGAGGTCGGGATCACCTATCTCGACGGGGATGAAGTATCACATGTTTTGTGTGTCATTATGTGTGACGCTTGTTGTATAGCCTTCCATCATGGGTCTGACGAATGGACCTAAACAATTGTTCCTCAAACCCTTGTTCTTACCCATAAAGCAAAGGCTTGTTATCCTTGATTCCTTCACTTTTGCATTGCTCGTGGCAGATTCTGAGTCTGTTGAGGTTTATTGGGATGATCAAATGGTCCGTTCTTACATTAAAGCCTTTAGATTTTTGAATGGCCGAGACCTAGCTGCAAGGAAATTTTTTAGCATCCTGATTTCCAGAGTCATTCTAGAGTATATGACAAACATTTTCTTTTTGTTGACATCGGGACAAAGATGGTTTGAAAGGACCAGGAATTCCTTGACTTGTCCACCCAGTATATTTGGGTGGACGTCGAGTTAGGGGAAACAATTTCTGTTTTTAGCATTGCTCAAAGTTTAGAAAGTGCCCATCTGGACGTGGGTCCATGTTTTGATTGGTCTGTCTCTCATGTTGATCCGGGAAGAGGTTATGCAACTCTTTTGACACGTGTTTAATACCCTTTCATGAGTATTTGTTTTTCAAGTTAAGACTTAGGCTTCCCTTCAACAATTTTGAAGTGAAAGTATTATATCACTTGAAAATCACTCATTTTCAGCTTCACTAATAGCATGTTTGGTTTGACTTTTGAAAGAGTAAAAAACAATTCTAGAGATACATAATTGATTCTAGAGTGATTCTTCTAAAAAATTTATCCTACATGAAGCTAGAATTTGTAGCTTCTAAATTTAAACTTCATTTGTACACTGAAACTTGTTGTTCAAGTGACTTTTACATAAATGTATCCAAATATAAGTTTATTCTGCTAAACTTAATTCTATTAAAATCAATTCTACCTAACTCAATTCCGTCAAAATCAAAATGAATTTTATCCACCTAAACACACTAAAAATAACATGGACTTTTGCGAATGTGTTCCAATATTTACATTATGGATTAGAACTGATATTTTATTGTGAATTGGCACATTAGGTAGCATAGACTTTTGTGAAGGTGTTCCAACATTTACATTATGGATTAGAACTTGTATTTTCTTGTGAATTGGGTTCATTTGCAAGATTAAAAGACTCTTTTTGCTAAAGTCCTCTTCTTTGTTCTCATACTTGATAACATTTTCTTCAAGGGCAATTACAACCCTTATGCCATAATGACTTGGCAAGAAATTTAACAGAATATATAGAAACTTGAAGTTGAATGGAGGAATGAGTGGCCCGGTTGTTTGGTTGGTGATGCCAAATTGCCAATATATAGAAAATGTTGAGAATCATGAAAAATCAAATAACAAAAAACAATTGAAGTAATAGTAAGGGATACTACTATGCATAATGATTTCTTTGAGACTAACACTCACAAGTTTTCCAAGCCTTTCCTACTTAAAGCACAAAGCTTGAAACATCAAAGTGCCTTTTTATTACATAATTATTCTATCAAAAAGCTTAAAACATCTGAAATCATTTCTTGCATGTTTTGATTCTTGGCAAGAATGGCATGCATAATAAAAATGACCTACTCAATGCCCATCTTCTTCCTCATCTCCACAATGAACTGATAGACCTTATCTTGGTCAGGAATAGACTTAGAAACACTCTCAATCTTAATACATCTCTTAGCCCAACCAACAAACTTGGGACACTCCTTCTCTATATTGATATTAGCTAAAGTCTCATAGCCTTTAAACCAAGTGTAGAATGGAATAAGTGCAACATCCACATAACCAAGTTTCTCTCCTCCAAAATAATTCTTGTCTCCCAACTCTTGCTCCATCAATTTGAGGACTTCTATGAATTCCTTCTTTGCAGCTTCTAGCTCTTCTCCTTTCTTGGTCCATAGGTTCCTTCCACTTTCATAGATCTATTTCACATTAAAAATTGATTCACATTCAATGATAGAACAAGAAACACAACAAACAAAACATGCAAAAGTGTAAATCTATATATATATATACCTTCTTGTCACCAAAATCAGCCCAGAATCTAGCTTGTGATCTCTGGTAAGGATCAGAAGGCAACAAAGGAGATTTATCATTCCAAACATCATCAATATATTGGACAGCAATGAGAGATTCACAAATGGATTTGCCATTATGAATGAGGACAGGAATTTTCTTGTGAATAGGGTTCATCTGTAACAACAAAGGACTCTTGTTGCTCAAGTCTTCTTCTTTGTACTCATACTTGATACCCTTTTCAGCAAGGGCTATTTTGAGCCTCTTCCCAAATGGACTTGGCCAGAAATCTAGAAGAATCACTTCATCAGCCATGGCTGTATGTTAGAGAAAAACAAAGAAGAATAAAATGTTAATATGGAAGAAGAATAAAAACAAGGCTTAGAACTCTATTTATGGAATGTAGATGTGAAGTTTGTGGAATGTAGAATATTGAATAGAACAAATTTGTAGGAGAACAAGGGCTAAACCAGTGACATTTGTTTAATAGTTTTCTTAAAATGTTGACCATTTCAATTATGATTAGCTTGGTCAAACACATTTAAAATGACACGAGAACAAGGGCTTGAACTCACTATTTGAAGGTTAATTATTACAAATTAACCACTCCATCAATTTATGTTTTTAAAATTTACAAAAACTAGCTTTTGAGACCATTAAAATCTATTTGTTAGTGTCTTTTGTTTAGAAAACAGTTCCATTATAAAAAATAGCTTTTAAGACTTAAATTATAAATAGCAAAAGAAATATTTAAATTTGTTTTAACATTATTTTGAAAAATTAAATATTTAAATGTTTTTGAATATTATTTTAGTTCATATGATTTAAGTGTGTTTAAAAGTTAAATATGATTGAAAAAAAATTGTTTGTATTTTTTAGTTTGAATATAAATGGATTATGCAAAATGATTTTTAGTTTGTATTTTGGTTTTCATGGAAAATCACACCTTTTTATTTACTAATCACCATTAGTTCGTCAATTTTCCTCTTAATTATTCCTTTAGAATGTTCTTTGATTAGTGAAGAAGATCTTTTGTGGTAATTGTCATGTATTGCCTATTTTTTTTCTATGGTGTTCTTCCCCTTTGTCATTGCTATCTTTTTTCCTCCATTTGATTTCTTTTTTAGCCTCGATGGTCTTCCTGGGAGTTTCTTTCTCTACAAGGTGGTTTTTTTTTTGGTGATATATCACGCCTCTTGTATTCCTTCTCCCACTCGCGGTCATCTTTTTAACTACCCTCCATGGTGTACTTGGTAAGCCTCCCTTTCTTGATCAATTATTTGATTGTGTCCTTCAATATATTCACATTCGTTTGTGTTGTGATCATGGCTCGTATGAAAACGACAAAAAAAAATTTATCTATCCTATTTGATTCTTCCATTGATCGGGTAGGGTTTTCTTATCTCATCTTCCTTTAAGTTGATATTCGAACATTTTTGCAGGATTTTTTCCTCAAAGTGTTCATAGGAGTGTAGCACGAGAATCTAGCTTGAGGCCCTTGGTCTTCGACGTCTCGATGGTGATTGTTGCCTCTTTTCAATGTTCATAATTCCTCGAGTTCCCCGCCCCTTGAGCTTCCTCTATCTCTCCGATCTTGAGTTCTTCTTCATAGTTTATGTATGGCAAGGCCTTCATTAACATATCACTTAGGCTTTTCTCCCTCTTCTAGCCCTAGCCTTTTGCTTAACATGCAATCCGCCAGCATCCCTTTCTTGAATATCCAACACTTCAATTTTTCATTTATCCCTTTAATTTCTATCGTCGTCTTAGTAAATCAGTCTATGTGTTCTCGCAGGGTTTCTATTATATTTTGTTGAATTATACTAAGTATAGCTATTATAATGAGTTGTTAGTTTGAAGTGGTCAAATAAACAGTAAAGAAGTCACAAATCTCCTTTTAGGAATTTATGCAACCGTCATGGAAGGTCTTGAACCACATCATATGATCTCCTTTGAGAGTCTGTACAATCAACTTATATTTCACAACTCCACGGGCATGGTAGTAGTCAAGCATGGTGTCAATATGCTCAATGTGTTCTTTCAGATCTCTCATGCCATTGTAGATGTCAAACTTTGGATGTTTCTTGAGGGATTTTGGGTTCCTACCGTCGAGGATGTGCCTAAAGAGATTACTTCTCTTCCAATCAGGAACATATACTTCAGCGTCACATAAAGCCCCTCTTCGAAAGTGATGTGATGATGATCTGTAGGAACGGTAACTCCTCATTGGAGTGTGTCTATCACATCTTCCTCTGGAATCATATGGAGGAGTTTGTTGTTCTCGATTCTTGATAGGGTTAAGCGATCTAGATGTTCCTCCGCATGGAGAAACATCGTCAACATTTATCCATTATGGTGCGACTCTTTAGTTGTCATGTAAAGCTACTCCACGTATACAGTGGACCCTAGGGAGAACATGCAGTAAATTCTCTTTGATCTGGAGCAGTATTTTAGTCAAGAAGTGTGAATCGTGTCGATGTACCAGGTTGTAAACACTATTGAGTTAGCCCCTTGCATGCCTAAGTTGGCTTTCAATTGTTGGAGGCTCTAAAGCATTTCTTGTTCGGGGATTTATTATGGTATAAGAGGTTGATTTTAGGTTTTTCTATGAACTAGTTGTTGTCAAGATTGAAAGTTTAGGAGAACTTGGAACCTGCTCTAGTCGATTGTCGGAGGAACTGGATTTGAGAGAGTAGAAGCAGAAGAAAAAGTAACCAAGACCAGACTGTCTTTGACTGTAGGAGTAATTCGCACCTATATCTTGGGACTAGGAATGTTGACTTTTGTTTCACTTGTGTTGGGCAACTAATCGAGTAGATTTCGATCCTGTCGTGGCTTTCACGAGATTGATTGATTGTTTGAGCAAAAAGAAGATAAGTTGATGTTGCTTTATTGTGGTAGAGAAACGATAATTTCTCGCAGAGATTCAAGGAAATCAATTATTGATTCCCATAGACAGCGTCAATGTTCTATTAGAGAACTTGGAATAAGAAACGAGATTGTAGTGAGATGTTTCATTGCAGTGATGATTTTTTTTTTATACATAGGAATGGAGTGGCCTATAAGGTTAGCACTCCAAAGCCTGCAACAGTGAAGTATTCAAGAAGCAAATTAGAGTGAAAGTGGAAAAAATACCTAAAATTGGTGCTTGTGGAGCTTATATAGGTTGAGCAGTTAAAATTACTCTTGTTTAATCCTACGTGTTGAACGATTCGGTGTTTTATTAGATATGACAATGGTAGATATGTCGGAGTTAGGGATCATATGCTTCATGATTAGCCGAGGTCTCACATGCTTTTGATTTTCATTTGAATCTTTTGTATTGGGTCCACAAATTAGACATTTGTCCATGGGTCTTGCGGACGATCTGGAACAAATAATACACATTCACTTTAAAGTTTAAGGTATTAGGTGTATTTATTTTTCATGTATAGTGTTCAACATATATTCTTTCATCTAATGTAGATCTTTTTCGTATGGCATGTTAAGGAGTTTAGAGATCCTATATTAGTGTGGATCAACACATTATTTTAAAAGCAATAACTTTAGTGAGTTGAAAATTATACCTTCATCCAAAATCTTACGACATTAGGTATTTTGATTCTCACTTATAAAGTGTTTAACATTTATTTTTTCATCTAATATAACAATTTAACTCACTTGACAAAACACAACATCTCTAGTATGAGTCTCTATGCATCCTTGATCCAACATTGGAAATCTCTCTTATTCCTTTACAAAGTCGAATCAAGATCTAATACCATTGTCGAAGAGCTTAGGGGAGCATACATTGGTTTGGATTAACACATTTGGGTAAAAGTAACCATATAAGTTAGTTGAACATCAAACTCAAAGACATACTGTGATAATAAAAAAACTCAAATTAATTTTTTATGTTAATACTAATACTGTACTTTTTTTCTTTAAAAAATAAATGAATATTCATGTTCATATTCATAATCATAAGACTCTTACCTATTCTATTAAAATAAAATTTAAAAATAAAATTATTCATAATTATGATTCATATTGCCACATGCCATGGCTATTGCCTGCCACCTTGCCCATAGTTAAATACATATGCCCCTGAATAACTTCGAATCAATAGACGGCAAGGAAAAGAGTGCGGCAACCAAGGATTCCAACATTGAGAATAAGGGGCCTAGCAGCCCTAGCGGTGTCCAACAGGGTAAATCACTAGTCTAGAGGTAGAATAACACATATGCTAAATCTACTAGAGACACGTGCTATCGTTGTAATGGAAGAGGTCACAAATCAAATTTTTATCCAACAAGGAAGAGGAAGACGAAGAGGAAAGAGTAGCACGTGCAGTTGAGAAAGATGAATATGGAAGGGTTGAGTTTGCAGATGTAGAATCTAATGAGAGGATAAATTTTGTGTTGGATAGAATTTTACTATCATCCAAAGATGAAGGAAAGCGCAAGAATTTGTTTAAAACACAATGTTATATCAAGAATAAGGTGTGTAATCTGATTGTGCATATTGGCAGCAAAGAGAATCTAGTGTCACGGAAATTGATAGATTATTTGAAGTTATCCACAAAACTCCATGAGAAGCTATACACCGTCAGTTGGATAAACAAGGGCTCTCAAATTCGAGTAACACTAGCATGTAGAGTTCTTATCTTCATCGGAAAGCATTATAGAGAAGAGGTACTTTGCGATGTTCTTGATATGGATGTCTGTCATATTTTACTTGGTAGACCTTGGTAGTTTGATAATGATAGTACTAATCGAGGATGGCATAATGTGATTATGTTTACATGGGGCCTATGGTTCACGTTTTTCACTTTGATAATAACCTAGGAGGAAAGAAGTTTAGTTTCTTGGCGATGACACAGAGTGAAAACGAGCTTGATGAGGCTGTTAAAGAAACTGAATTTTTCTGTCAAATAGTGAGTAAAGGGCTGATGAGTGTTGAAAATGAGGAAACAACAATTCGAGAAGAAGCAATAGGGATTCTACTGGATTTTAAGAAATTGACCGCAAATGAGTTATCAAGAGATTTGCCTTCTATGCGTGATAAATGTCAAAAAGTTAAAGCTTTCAATATGGAAGACAATGTGATGGTGTTTTCTGCGTAAGAAGAGGTTTCCAATTGGTACTTACAACAAGTTGCAGCCACAAAAGTATGGACAATTCAAAATGACTTGGAAGATCAATGATAATTCTTATGTGGTAGCTCTCCTGTATTTCATAAATATATCCAATACTTTTAATATTGTTGACATTCATGAATATCAAAAAGACGGGACTTTTTATCAAGAAGAGAATTCGGTGTCGAATTCTTCAGAGGTGGAGGAGATTTATGTAGATGGAATTTTTAAGCCATCCAAGTTTGTTTCAAGCCCAAAAATAACACTTTAATATCTTCGACAATTTTCTATTTTATTTCTGTTTTGGATTAAAAAATTATTACAGTTATTTTTCAATTTTATTTGTGTTTTGGATTAAAAGCCCGTTAGGATTTCTTTGATTTTGTATTAAAAAAAATTGCGTGAGTCAAAGATCATCTTTTTAGATAATAAAATTTAGTATTTTCATTATCTTGTGGATTATATAGTTTACCTAATAGCTTTTTCGCTTGCAATCTTGTGCTCTTATTCTAGGTTTAGCGCTTGTTAATCTCTAAGGTTTCTGATTGCGACATATATATATGTATATATATATATATATATATATATATATATATATATATATATATATATATATATATATACACACACACACACTCCCTTCGGTCTTATTTATAAGAAAAAGTCTTCTAAATTTTTTGCCCTTAAATATAAACAAAAGTTAACAAATTATCTTTGCATTAATTACTTAATATGATTAGTAGATGATAATTTAATTAAGGGTGTATTAGTAATTGTATTATGTCTTTTACATGAAATCAAGAAAATTAAATGCACTTAACTATCATTCTTAATAAACGTGAAAATTATCTTTTTTACTTATAAATAAGACCGGAGTAGTATATTTGATGACCAATTAAGGTTCCCATTATTTTGAAATGAGTCATCCTAACATCCCTTCATATTTTAGGTTATATTGATTTAATTAATATTAATTTTTAAATAGAAAATTAATAAATCTTTTAACTTTATTTGATCACTTAACAATTAATACACTTAATTTGAAAAAATAATTAAAATAGCTAAAATTAAGTATAAAAAAAATATTTCAATAATCTTCTACTTGAGTAATGTATCTTTTTATATATATATATATATATATATATATATATATATATATATATATATATATATATATATATATATATATATATATATATATATATATACACGCTCACATAATAATTATTAGAATATTAAAATAATAATTAAGTATAAAAAAATATTTCAACAATCTTCTGCTTGAGTAATGTATTTTAATAATTATATCAGAGTTTTTTAGGCGTGCATTTGAATGCTATGTATATTTGCATTTCAACTATACCATTTGGTTCACCTCATATGTCAATAATGGAAGTGCCATGATTATCGTACCTGACGTAAAACATGATAAAACCCCAATGACCACCAGATCAATGCACTTGATGACATAGATTAATATGGTTGAGCGGCATGGAAATTCCATGCAATGTAATCTCTAAATCATGCATATTTCTAACTCGTCTTATTGAAGCCTTTATTGTGATCAAACTAAAGTTTCTCAGGTGAAATTAAAATTTCAATATTTGCACACAAAAAAATTGACATTATAATAACAATAATACCTCATAAGTTTTTATTTCTACAAAAAAAATCAAACATAAAATTTGTACCAATATATAAAACATAAAAGAAATAAGGAAAAGACTCCCATTAATTCAAGGAAATCTCAAAATCTAGACTCTTATGATCAACATTCCCATGAAAAGGTGTAGGTGTCAAACGTTTGTTTAGTGGATCATCTAACATTCACTATTACGAAATACATATTTCGTCACATCGTCTCACTTTAGCCATTTAATCAACTGAAGTAATAACTCATCTTAGGCGCTTTTATTTGTTGTTATTTATTAAAATACTTTTTTACCACGGTCCAGTCTAACAACTATGGTGATAGGTTAACAAGTGAAAAGCTTCGAATCTCACACTACAACAAATAACACATTTCACCTCAGACGTGAAATGCATTTAACCTCGGGTAAAGAAGCAAGGTAATGAATGGTATCATGAAAAGGTTTTACTTTACTCCTCGGTTAATATAAAATTTAGGGCTTAAGTTATATGTATATGGGTCCTAACCCCAGCATCTGCATTTTAATTATTTTCAAAACTAGCACAACAAACCTCTAAGTTTTTTTATAAAACAGAGAGATGAAATAGATTTTTTTAAACTCGTTACATTGTTACACAAAATATTAATAAATTAATTTGCTACCAAACTATTTTGTTTACCCAGAATATTAAATTGTTTACATAGAAAAAAATTAATTTCCCGAAGATTTAGATTTTAGATCTTCAAACCATATAATTTAGGGGTAGAGCAAATGATGGATGCAGAATATTCTCTTGGGTTTTTGCTTGTATTTGTTTATGAAATAAAACAAAAAAGGTCTTAAATAAATAAATGATTTTCTGCTTAAATAAATATATAAGAACACAAATCTTAAACTCAAATAATTTTCTGCTATTGCAATCTATCATAAAGATATTTTTCATGGAAAATCTTAAAGTGGTGGATGTAAATAGTTTCAAGCGTTTCATGATGCTTCACAATGGAACTCAGAATGCTCTTTTTGATATTCATAATGTTTTTATAATAGAAGTTTTTATGTTTCAGGCGGATCACTAATGGTAGTGTCTTGAGCATTGATAGTCATGAAATGAACGTCAAAAATTTGTTTAAAAACGGTGATAAATATGATCAATAATTACGCCAAAATTATTCCTTCAGTTTTGACAATAACTGAAGTAAAATATGTTTAACCCTCGGCTTTAGAAGAAAACCAAGGTAAATTTTTTTTTTTAAGATTTACATTGTTTACACGGAATATTAAACAAATTCAGATTCGTCATCGTCGCTGTAATTCAACTTTTTTTGCATATCTTGTATGCATCCAACTTCTAATCTTTTCAAAGGTTGAATATCTTCTTTGTTTAACCTGAAGTTGAAAATTATTTTATGCACTTGCAATCTATCATAGAGAATTTTTCCAACTTTCTTTAACTAAGCGTTGTTCGAAGAATACAACAACAACAACATCAACACCATTATGTGAGATAGATTGCAATGGCAGAAAAAATGTTTTGTTCAAAGATAGAAGAACAATGAAGATTTTTCTGTCATGCAATATATTTCAAAGAATGATGCATACGAGTTTGGGGCACATATAAGTATGGATTAGAGTAAGATCCGTTTAACGAGTAATTTTATAGTAAATTTGATTAATTTATCCCTCGATTATTATGAAAACCGAAGAGATATATCATTAAGTTTACATTTATAAAGAAATAAAAACATAAATTGCAATAGTTGATATTCGAAGCGTGTCCTAAGTTGATTTTCCCCTTAGTTATATTAAAAACCGAGAAAATATGTTGTTTTTATTTTTGAAAAATAATAAAATATGGCACGCCTTAACGTTATATTTTATTTTTTTTACTGAGGTAAAAGTTTTATTATGAAATATATTATTTGAAGTAGTTTCAGCACTAATAATTTTTTATTTTTCATTATCCAAAGGTGTGTCTCCTATATTTATATTTATATTAAAATTAAACTAATTTTTACCTCGATGTAAAAAAGCAAACGTTGTAAAATGTACCTCAATAACATACTTAAAGTGTGCTAATTATAGATATTTTATCAGAGTTGCTAATAACAATCGTGCTGAAAAGTATTACTTATATATAAGCTAAACTTTGTAAACATACTTGATTTATCATTTTTTAAGTTTGCTTAATCTTGAGAAAATTTTGGCATAATCCTCTCAATTTTATGATCCGTTTTCTTTATATTTATGCATCGCATCAATGGACGGCAAGTTTACAAATAATTCTAGGACACACAAAACATGGCCACAAATTGATATTTCTAAGAATAAGACAACTTAACACCTATTCACTTCCTAACCGCCCATCTTAATGTTCACAAGGATAATTCTACTCTTAGGACCTACACAATTAATAGAGTTCACGGATGGATTTTGGAGTGTCATCACATTTGTCTATTTCATAGACTTTTTATGGCCTTGTGTACATTTTTGTGTCATCCTATATACCTCTAAGTATTCTTAAATTATGAATTCATACAACTTTGATTTATGCACCTATACCTAAAACAATTAGACAAAGAAATCAACAGCACACATGAATGTCATTTTGTCATTTTGGACTAGAAGAGAGGAAACCTACTGTGATAAATTTATCACAGTTGTACCATTATACTGAGTATAGGATCTTTGATAAGGATATGATGGAAACAAAGGAGACATTTTATTCCAAACTTGATCAATATAATCAACTATATTTAGTGACCCATATATGGATTTTTCCCTTGTGAATTTGGATTCATTTGCAAGAGTAATAGACTCATGTTGCTAAAATCCTCTTCTTTATCTCATACTTTATACCTTTTCATCTAGTACAATTAAGACCCTCCTGCCATAAAGACTTGGCCAAAAATTGAACAGAAACACCTCATCTGCCATTGCTGAGATAGACGACCTGTGAAGTTGGATGCAGAAATGAATAAATGAATGGCTAAGGTATTGGTTGGTGGTGTTGTCAATATATAAAAAATATTGAGAATCATTAAAACAAGAGCAACAACAGTTACTAAAATCATAAATACTTTCACATTACACCATGCATATAACAATGCATAAACAGAACAAACAGATCAAACATCAATCACAACTCACAAGTTTTTCCAAACCTTTCCTACTAAAAAACCATAAAGCTTGGCACATCAAAGTGCCTTTTTATTACATAACTATTCTATCAGAAAGCTTAAAACAACTGAAACCATTTAGTGCATGTTCTGATTCCCTACTAGAAGGTAGCACAAACTCACTGTTAATATCCAACCTACTCAATGCCTATCTTCTTCCTGATCTCCACAATGAACTGATACACCTTTTCCTGATCAGGAATAGACTTAGAAACACTCTCAATCTTGACACATCTCTTAGCCCAACCAATGAACTTGGGACACTCCTTCTCTATATTGATATTACCAAAAGTCTCATAACCTTTAAACCAAGTGTAGAATGGAATAAGTGCTACATCCACATAACCAAGTTTCTCTCCTCCAAAATAACTCTTGTCCCCCAACTCTTGCTCCAACACTTTAAGTGCTTCTATGAATTCCTTCTTTGCAGCTTCTTGTTCTTCTCCTTTTTTGGTCCATAGGTTCCTTCCAATCTCATAGATCTATTTCACATTGAGAATTGAAACATACTCAATTAGATAATCAAATGATAGAACAAGAAAAACATGCAAAAGGGTAAACATATATTTACCTTTTTGTCAACAAAATCAGCCCAGAATCTAGCTTGTGATCTCTGGTAAGGATCAGAAGGCAACAGAGGAGATTTATCATTCCAAACCTCATCAATATACTGAACAGCAATGAGAGATTCACAGATAGGTTTACCATTATGAATGAGGACAGGGATTTTCTTGTGAATAGGGTTCATCTGTAACAACAAAGGGCTTTTGTTCCTCAAGTCTTCATCTTTGTACTCATACTTGATACCCTTTTCAGCAAGGGCTATTCTGAGCCTCATCCCGAATGGGCTTGGCCAGTAATCGAGAAGAGTGACTTCATCGGCCATGGATGTCGTTAGAGAATAAGAAAGAAGAATAAAATGTTAGTGTGGAAGATGTAATGAGTGGCTGTGATAAAAGAAAACAAGGGTTAGAAGAGTATTTATAGAGTGAGATTTGGAATGAAAAAGAGTGTAGATGTGAAGTTTGTGGAGTGTAGAATATTGAATAGAATAATCACTTAAATGTAGAAAAAACGTGATTTTGCAACTGGGATACCGACAACATTGTAGGAGAAATCTAGACTTTTATCAGTAGGGGTGGACAAATATTATCCGTTTGATTTAAACAGATCGATCCATTGATTATTTTTTGCAATCGGATCAGATTGGATGTTAGGTTGATTCAATTGTTTAATTTGGATATTATAGAATTATTTCGGCCGAGCTCGGATGATTATTTTGGATCTATCAAAAACTAAATTCGACTGAACTCAATTAATATTTATTTTATTTATTTTTATTAAGGCCACATATTATAAAAATAAAATTCACAATATTGTTAGATTATTATCATTTTTATAATTTAACGATAACGTTGTTATCACAATAATATAAGAACATGCACTATAAAATTTTGAATGTTATTTAGTTTGTAGTTTAGAGTGTGATAATAACTAAAATAATGCCAATAATATTAAAAATGTTATCACATAATAATAATCAATAATAAAAATAGTTATTCTTTAAATATTCTAAAATTTTGTTTATGTTCTTACAATTAAAAAATGAATATGTGAAATTTTATAAAAAAATAGTCATTTTAATGAATTTATTCCAATAAATATTAAACCGATAAAATACATCCAACTTATCCGCTTAACCGAATTTGATGAAAACCGAAATTTATTCAGTCGAAATTGGGTCATTAAAAAAAACTGCAGTTTACGTCGGATTTAAGTTTTAGGGCCGATACCAACCTAAATCGATCGATTGTCCACCCCTAGTTACCTGTACGTTCCAAGATAAGCGAAAAATTACTTCTTTTTTTACAAAATTAAAATTACTATTCACATATATCGACATTGATCTTTATAATTTTGACTTTTTAATATTTTTATATTCTCTGTGGTAAAACAATTTTGGTTAATGATATATAAATTTTTTGTTAATACTATATAGTTGGATTAATAGGTGTTTTGACAAAAAATAAATAATATGAACGGAGAAATAAAATTGGTTAACTGGATGTAATATGTTGGTTAATATAATTTATAATAATTTGATTAATGAGTGTTTGACATAAAAAAATAAATAAGGTTGATTAATGCAATTCATAATTTGACTAATAACTTTTAAAAAAAATGAAGCAGGAAATAAAGTTGGTTAATGGGGTGTAAATATTAATTATTGTATTTCACAATTTAAGGGAGAATTTAATTAATATTATATATTTTATTAGTTAACGAAGTAGTGAAGTTGGTTAATGCGTTATAAATAAAATAGATGGTTAATATCATATATTTTTTTGAATAATGCAATGTTAAAGTTGGTTAATAACAAAATCATATATTTGTGTTATAAAATAAGTTTTGAAAAAAAATTATACATAATATATATTTTTTATTTTCAAAGAGTTTGCAAAAATAATATAATGTTTACCGTATAAATACGGTGAACAGTACATAATATCAAATTTGACTGTAAAACCTAGTGTCAACGTAGCATTTTTGTTTTTTATCAAGCAATTGAGAAATTTGTTAAAAATTGAGTACAAGGCTATTCAACCCTTGACAAAATAAAGACACTCATTAAGGGTCGAATAACAACAAAAAACTATAATAGACAAAAATTCAGATTTACTAAATAATCCGACCAAACGAGCTCTAATTTATCATTCATCTTGGCTAAAATCCACTCCCTAATCAAGACTTTAATCTGACCTACCAAATCTAATTGTCTTAAACAAACTTTCTCAAATAGAATTTTATTCCGAGATATCCAAATCACCCAACAAATAGCTAGCCAAAAAAGATAAATAAACTTCTCCTTGAATTTGAACTTTTTCATACTGTAAAACATTCTTTGAAGGATTAGTAAAGAGTCACAGTTTTTCATTCACTTTATCTCTAGCCACAAGCTACTACTCCTCCATATGTCTACCACCACCGGACAGAGTAACAGAAGATGAACGATGTTTTCTTCCATCCCTTTGAGTCAGTCTTATGCAACACGACATCCGATGTAAGATTCGCTCTTTGTCTTCCTCTTCCCCATGGAGTTTAGTCTTACTTTTTTGCCTATCACATATAAATATTAAACTGATCAAACTCAATATTTATCATTATGATAGTAAAAATCATACAGACAACATCCATGAAAAAAGAAATGATTTACCCTCATCTATCTTGTCTCTAAATTAATGCTTGAATTGCTTTTTGAAGTCTCCCTAATGCTTGAATTGCTTTTTGAAGTCTCTCTCTCACAACGATCCAAAAACCCCCACCATACCTTGTGTTTTTTTCTTAAATAATCACTATCTCTTGTTTTACCTCTTCCCCGGTACAACCAGGCCCGACTCTAGGGTAAGACAATAGAGGCCTTTGCCTAAGGCCTCAAAATTTCCATTTGTTTTATAGACATATAAGTATACGATAATGCTATCTATAGTGTTTTATAAAACTGCTTTTACTACATATTGTTTATGGGTGGAAAAATAGGTCCGGCTCATTGAGCATGTCTGTTTTAAATGCACTTTAGTGAGGGGCGGGCTAAGGGTTTAGGCCCTCACCCTTTACTAAGGTCGTCCCGCTCTGCCCCGTTTTCTTCGCGGGCTTTTGCAGGCGCGGACATTTATAATTTATTTTTGCATTTTTAGGCTTCAAAGGTGTAGTGCCCGTGAACTTTCTCCGCCCCATCCTCACTTTTTTACATGGTTGGTCTAGATTTTAGGCTCGCATCCTCAACTAAACGGGGCGGGCATGCCTGTTTGCCACTCTAAGAGCTCGTTTGGCCCGGCTTTTTTAAGTCTTAAAAGTTACTTTAAAGTTAAAGTTAAAAATAAGAGTTTTTAAAATTAAGTTAAAGTTGTTTGGTTATGATTATTTTTTAAACTTTAGAGTTATTTTTAATTTTATTTTTTTCATTAAAATTATATATATATATATATATATATATATAATACGTATAGATTAATTGTTGTATTAACATCTATAATATAGTGTATAGTTTAATAATATTATTATTGAAAATTATTATACAATAAAATAAGATATAATATACAAAACGAATAAAAAGTTGGACAAAACTAGTATGTACAAAAATGATGATGTAAACGGAAGAAGAAAAAAATAAAATAAAACATAACTCTAGATGTTATGAACCGTAGAAAAAATTGAAAAATTGTAGTTTACTGCACTAGCGTAATTTTTTTTAAAGAAAATGCTTTCGTTGGGATTCGAACCGCGACCACATGTTTTAAGCTCTGAAAAAGTTGGTTTCAACGCCTTTTTACAAGCTCCTTTTATTTAATTTTTTGCCTTGAAAAAAAAGCTACTTTTTTTCATAAGAGCTTTATAAAAAATGTGTTTGGCCCTCCATCTCCTTATAAGGAGAAGAAAAGTAGATAAAAAGTTGGGCCAAACACTACCTAATACTATTTGTATCAGTAGTATAACTCAACTTGGGTGGACATGTAGAAATAAATGATTTCATTTGTTGAGCATTCGCCCCTTATTTGTTTTTATTATTTTGCAATTTTATTTTTATCTTAAATTGAAAAACAATAAATAAATACATTAATCAATTTATTTAATTTATCAAATTACCATCTAAAATTTAATGTTATTCTTATCTTGAATTCGAAAACAACTAATAAATGCATTAGCTAATTTATTTAATTTGCTTTAATGACTACGCACATTTTATTTTAATTATTTATATCATGTAACATGTGCCCTTAAACCACATGTTAAGAATTAAATAAAGAAACTTTATCTTAGAAATTGTGTATTAAATTAATTATAAATATATTAATTTTACTTTTTATTTTATTCAAAACAAACTTTTTAAATTTAGTTTCCATGTGTCCTTGTGGGACAAGTTAGCATTACCTTTCATTTAATAAGTACTAGTTACATTAAAGTATTTTTTATTTTAATTTTTATTTTAAACATTTTATTTCTTTCAATAATTTTATCTAGTGAATAACAATTAAAATAATTTTTTATGTCAAATAATATATTAACAATTAAATGTTATTATTTTAATATTTTTTACTTAACTTTATAAATTTGTTTTTTATTTCATCTTAATTTATAGATTTATTATTTGTCTCTTGTGATATTTTATTTTTTTATTGTTTTTAATCAAGAATTTATATTAATTCAAAAAAGTCAATAATACAAGGTGATTGCTTGGATCCATTCTTCCAAAAAGCAAACCTAGCTCCAAAACCTATAGCTTAAGGTAACACGGAATTAGCTATATGTGGTCTAAGCAAATGACTAGTCCACCCTCCATAAGTTATCATCTCAATAATCTTCCCATCTATGTTTTTATTATGTACATTATGCCCAAAGCACTTGTCGTTTCTCCATTTCCACATCTCGTAAAGTGTTTCAGTGACGGCCAATTTTGTCAATTTTGCCCTCCACCTCTTGCCACGAGTACGCTGCAAAATCCTCTTAAATTCAGCAGTTCAGTCCTGCGGATCATGTTGGATCCTGAGCCAATTTAATACTTTGATCCAGATCTGCCTAGGTTCCCAGCACTAAAAAAATAGATGAGCAATTGTTTCTTCCTTCGGGCAGGAGACACAATTTATTTCAGCCACCATACCAAACCAGTGAAGCCTAGCTTTTGTGGCAAGCTTACCATGACAGACCATCCACATAACTATAACAGCCAGTGGCCTGGCAGTATTGTGTATAATCTGGTTGCTCCAAGGCATCTTCGGGGTATCTGGTATCAAGCTAAGGTACACTTGCCTACCATTGAACTTCCCCTGTTGTAGCATAGTATCCCAAAGGGCCTGCAAATGCACAATAGTTTCCTTTTGCTTCAAGATCGATCGGAATAACCAAGAATCACTAGGTCTGGCCTTAACAAACATCACACTTTCTTTTTTCAAACAATAGTTGTGGATCCACCTCACCCACATACTATCAGTTTTAGCACAGATGTTCCACAGTAATTTGGGGAGGTGGACTTGATTCCAAACCTCAATGGCCCTGATGTTAAGGCCCTCTTTGCTTATTGGTTTGCAAACTTTCTCCCAAGAGATTGGGCTCTTCCTGCTAAGATTAATACCTCATGTCCACGGAAAAGTCCTACACAAAACATTGCAGCCAGTAGTTGGTAGCTCAACAGTTTATCACTCTAGTGTGTAATTCTTCCCACAATTTTATCCACTAGTGGCATATAATGGTTTATTGACAGGTTCTTGCTTGTCAGGGGTACTCCAAGATACCTAAAAGGGAAATTCTCTTCCATGTAAGGTCATATGTAGGATCTCATTCTTGGTATCATCCTGCACATTTCCAAAATAAATTCTACTCTTTGTTGGATTCACCTTCAGACTTGTAGAGACCATAAAGGTTTTAAGGGTTTGTTGCATCAACTCTATAGATCCAAGATCACCCCTAACAAATAGAAGACAGTCATCTGCAAAAGTGAGATTAGTTCATTGAATCCTCTCACATTTTGAGTGATGGTTAATGTTTGGATTTTCCAGCATTTGATGAAGCAACCTGTTAAAATATATTCATTATTTTTATTTTAGAGTAGTATTGATTTAAAGTTTTTAAATTAATTTTTAAAAAATTAAATGAATTAACTTCATTATTGTTTTAAGAAATAAATGAAATTTATTACTTTAGTAAATAAACAATTTAAGATAAAATTTTGAAAAATAATTTTTAAGCAAAACTATAATAATTTTAAATAAATATTTAATAAATGTCTTGTCTCGAACCTCAACACGTGTTAGGCCGACATTGATATTTACAATAATTTTTAAGCAAAACTATAATAATTTTAAATATCATTAAATAAATATTAATGATATTTTCCAACTTAATTATATTTCTTAAATTTGAAATCAACACTAAAAATATTTTAAATTAAAATCTCTTGAGGAAAACTCAATTCTTAAATGTTTTCTATACAAAGAAGATGTGGTTAAATCATGAATATTTTTATATATAATAGAATTGTTTTCATAATCAAAAACCATTTTTTATTATAATCATATTTTAGTAAAAGAATTAAATTAGAAGAGAGATATCTCTAATTCGGACGAATAACTAACCTCAATAAAAATTTACAATTTAGATTGACACGATCTGGTTTGCGTTATCACTTTTTATCATGTATCTTTTTAGATAATTGTAACTTTTTTTAACCTATTAACATATAGTATGCATAATAGATATTTTTATTTAATTTCTATCCAATTAAACAAGAAAATAGTTTTTCATTCTTGTTCAGTTGGCACTTGGCATATGATGCAACTGCTTACATCACGAGTCAAGTTGTTGAATACAAAATTGACCTCATGATGTAGTTGATTACATCACACATCCACATCACAGCCTTGCCCCAAAAAATTAATATATAATAAAAGATGAAAAAACTTTATAAAAACAATCTTATTAAAATGGAAGACAGAAACTAAATATTTAATACTTGTCATTAGAATTTTAAATAAACAAAAAAGCATATTCCTTTGTTTTTTTAATATAGTAATAATTTATTAATAGCTTTTTTTATACATATTTAAAAGCCATATTTCTTATTTTATTAATAAACAAGTATCAATAGTTGTTTGGAAGAAATCTTTCAATGATAGATTATCGTCGAATCATTGTGAGCCATGTAATATTAAAAAGGACACCTGAAATATTAAATTAGCACAATTTAACTTTTTTTTAACGTAAATAAAAACTAACCAAAAGTATCACTTTGATTAACAAAATTGTTTTGAAAAACTCATATGTTTTCCATTCAAAAGAATTGAGATTTGACACTCCACGTCAACTTACTTAAGAATTCTCTAGAGAAATCTACATATGTCGGAATATAAATTCCAGATTTCACCTAAAACACTGTCCCATTAATAGAGGTTGCAAAGTTAAGATTGCCTGCAACTTCTCCCTCTATATATAGAGTTTCAAGCCTTGTATTTTTTCACACTCAATCATTTCTTTCTTATTCTCTAACTATAGCTATGGCTGATGAAGTGATTCTTCTAGATTACTGGCCAAGTCCATTTGGGATGAGGCTCAGAATAGCCCTTGCTCAAAAGGGTATCAAGTATGAGTACAAAGATGAAGACTTGAGCAACAAGAGTCCTTTGTTGTTACAGATGAACCCTATTCACAAGAAAATTCCTGTTCTCATTCACAATGGTAAACCCATTTGTGAATCTCTCATTGCTGTTCAGTATATTGATGAGGTTTGGAATGATAAATCTCCTTTGTTGCCTTCTGATCCTTATCAGAGATCACAAGCTAGATTCTGGGCTGACTATATTGACAAGAAGGTATATAAGTTTCCTCTTTTGCATGTTTTGTTTGTTGTTTTTCTTGTTCTATCATTTGATTATTAACTGAGTGTGTTTCATAGGTCTATGAAAATGGAAGGAACCTTCTTTGGACAAAAAATGGAGAAGAGAAAGAAGCTGCAAAGAAGGAATTCATAGAAGTGCTCAAAGTGTTGGAGAAAGAGTTGGGAGACAAGAGTTATTTTGGAGGAGAGAAGCTTGGTTATGTGGATGTTGCACTTATTCCATTCTACACTTGGTTTAAAGGCTATGAGACCTTTGGTAATTTCAATATAGAGAAGGAGTGTCCCAAGTTCATTGGTTGGGCTAAGAGATGTGTTAAAATTGAGAGTGTTTCAAAGTCTATTCCTGATCAGGAAAAGGTCTATCAGTTCATTGTGGATGTCAGGAAGAAGATGGGCATTGAGTAGGTTGGATATGTTCAGATAATAAGTGTATGTTCTGATTCGTGATGAGTTTGACAAAAATCGGTTAGTTAAATGTGATTATGTCATTCTCACCACGAGTCTGAACATGCACTTAAATGATTGATTTCAGTTGTCTGTTAAAATAATTATGCAATAAAAAGGTACTTAGATGTGCCAAACTTTGTGCTTTTAGTAGGAATTGTGATGTACCTATGATCTGTTTGTGTAATTTGTTTGTAAAAACTGGATTAAAAAGAATGATGCTACTATTTGTTCCATTTCTAATGCTTCTTCTTATGATTTTGATTTTGCTTATGCTTCTCTTAATTCACATATTAAGCTTGAACATGGAGTACTTAGCTTAAAATTTAAATGAGTATAAACAAATTGTTCATAATCAATTGATCAATATCAATTTTGATTGTAAAGATCTCAATCTTTCAACATGAGAAAGATGAAACCATCTAGTATAGTACATTCTTGGCTTATCAATTCAGGTTTCAAATTTGATAGCTCAAACTATTATGTTTTATGAAAAATCATTGATGTTTGGGAAGACTTGAAAGAAAAATTTTCCACAATTGAAAGAGTTTGTGTATCAATATGAGATTTCCATCGGAAGAAAATAGATTAGACCTTTTTTTGCATATATGAAAAAAGTCACTAAGCAAAATTAAGCACTGAAAGCAAATCATAGACATAAACTAAAGTGGCATCAAACACCATCCGGATTGATTCTATTCAGAATGGTTAAAGCAAAATAATCATTATAAAGCATCAACCAAATTTCACATATAGCAAACAAAATTTGGAAAACAGAAACAACAAATTGGATCCAGAAATTAACAACTCGAATGGTTTTTATATATCCTGATGCAAAAAATGGAATTTAGAAATTCAGAAAAGATGAAGTTGTGAAACGCAGGTGGGACGAGATCTACAAATTGTACGTGGTATGGCTTCAGGGTCAATTTTTTCTTTTAAACTTTTCTCAACCTCAAACTATCTTGGTAATATTGTCTAACCTGCTCTTGATTTTCCTAGACGATTGCTACCTGCCCGTCCTCTAGAGGGAACTTCATCGTAAGATAAAGGGTGGATAGAGCCACCTCTAGAGTAATAAAGTCGGATGCCCAATTATGATGTTGTATGGAGATGGGGCGTTGACGACCATATATCTGACTTGTTTCTTTTGCGTTTTCTTCGCTCCCAAAAATAGTGTCTAAAGTCATGTAACCCAATACTTGGACTTGCTCTCCCGAGAACCCCACCAATAATCCTTTAAACGATCGCAACTCGTCCATGTCGAGCCTTAAACCTTGGAAGGCTTCCCAACATATAGTATGAGCTACTCTGATCAATCATAACTCGTTTCACGTCCCACATCCTAATTTTCATTGGATCATCCTCGCGAGGCACCACGCCTTTTGTATCTCGCCTAGAGAAACTCATCTGGGGTTCGAAAGAATGGTGCCCTGGACGGGGATTATGTAAGATGTGCATCACTTTCCTTGAATAACTTTTTCGTTATCGATTTGATTTACCACCCCGGCAAAACCTCCGACTATGGTGTTAAGTGTGTGGCGTGGAACGCTTCGTCCTCGCTCTTCCCTCCTGACTTTCTTCGAAGTTGACGTTCGCTCATTGGCACGACCCGGGGAGGACCTTCCCTCACCTTGTTTATATTTCTGAAGGTGTCCTTTTTGTATAAGTTTTTCAATTTCTTGATTTAGATGATAACAATCTTCAATATGATGCCCTCGGATTTTGTGATACTTGCACCGACAACTCGAAATGGGTCCCATCACATCTCCCCTAGGAGGATCTTCCTCTGAGATGATTCGAGTTGTGTAGGTCTCCTACAAGATCCTATCCCTGGTGGCGTTTAGTGGAGTCAAATTTTCCAATGGTCTTCTGTCAAGCCTTCTCAAGCGGGGTGGGTTGTTTCTCCCATATAGATGCTCCTTAGATTTTTTTATGTCCCACCCCTTCAAATCGAGGAGGTGGTCCCCTCTCTTTGGCATATCTCGTCTTCTTATCTGCATTGCTTTCTTCTCCGTATATATAGTATTCTTCCCAGGTAGGGATATCTTCCATGGTGGTGGCGGGTTATTGAGCCAACGACTCGTTGAAGTGTTTGACCCTCAAACCATTATGAAAGGCTCCTACGAACATTTCTTGGTTAGGATATGCCACCTTGATGGTTTCCTCATTAAAACGCGCCACGTATTCTCGGAGCGTCTCGTCCTGCCCCTGACGAATGTTGAAGAGACTAGTGGTTGAAACTTTCCCGTGCTTACTGGCGAAGAATTGGTGTATCAGTCTGTTAGCTGGACATTTCGATTGTTAAATATACCTTTTCGAAAACGTAAGGTTCAAAAAGAAAATGGATTTCGATGGCCATTTATGAAGATGCTATTTATGATGAAGATTCCTAAAATCGAAACTGAATCGAGATAGGCTGTCTTCAAGACTTAAATGGTTTTCTGGAATACAAAAGTACTGAAACTTGAAGTATTTCGCTGTATTCTCGCAAAGAGCACGTTGCCACGTATCGAAATAGGATTCAGGCGGGAGGTTTTGAATTTCGAATAATCTGATTAAATCAACGAGGATAGATGGCGCCCCAGGGATTCGAAACGCATGCATGTGGGCAACGTGGCATTCCGTTAGCGTAGGACCGTTAGGGCCGAATTAGTATAAATAAGGGTCTTAGTATCAGGATCCAGGGTGTTCATTTTGTACAAATCACTCACAAATTACTCAAGTATCAAGTGTTAAGAGAAAGAGTTTGCTGAGAAATGTACGTATGACACCAACACTTTAAATGTATTTGTATTTCTATTTCAGAATCAAAATGTCTTTTAATTTCCTTTACTTTTTCGCCTAGTCTTTCTTTTGATTCAAGTGTCTTTATGTCTTTACATTTATGAAATTTACATTTATTTTATATATCTTCGTCAAAGTTCTACTTACGTTTATAACCAGTTTATCTTCAGTTGTGGACTTTGTTAGTTTATTTTGCAAGTTATTTATACGTTCATACCATAACCAAGTTTTTGAAGCGAAACAAAAGACCAAAGAATATGAACCAAATTATCTTGAAAGACAACTCTTGACTATGTCCTAGGATCAATCTAGTCGATCCTGCGAGTAACCAAAGTATATTTATAGTTTGGAGGACTAGTGGTTGTTTACCGGAAATCAACGTAAACACAGTCTTCTGGCTAGATCTTGGTAACTCGTCATTAAGTGCATAGGTAACCCCATATACCAAGGTAAGGCTGCCTCCTTTAGGGTCTCGACCATCAGCCTGCATTTAAGTGACTCGTTAGCTTCGATGATAGCTATCTAAGTGTTGACGGTCAAGATATGCTCTTCTGGATCGTGTTTTCCGTTGAATGATGGGAGTTGAGGGGGCTTAAAATTCTCCAGGACCTCGTCGTTCTAAATTTGTTTACATTATGGTTATGTGTCAATAGCATCGTTTGAATCTTCATCTTTTGAGGGAGATTGGTGATGTTGTTGTTGTAGCTCGTGGACGGCGTTCTCTAACTGTTCATTATGTTGACGTAAAAGCTCTACAACCACTACTACAAATAATACATTTTATGACGAATCTTTCACATCATCCAGAAAAAAGAGGTATTATGTCTAGGCGCGCCATGTTTTATTTTTTTATAATAATGAAAACAACATATTCCTACAGTTTTTAAGAAAACCGAGGGGAAAAATAAAGCAGGACACGCTTCGAATCACAACTTTTGTAGTTTATGTTTTTATTTGTTTATAAGTGTAAACTAAATGAACTAACCCTTCGATTTTTCGATATAACCGAGGGATCAAATAATCAGATTTCACTATAAAAGCACTCGTCAAACACATTTTAACCTAATCCTTACTTATAAGAAGTCGTCTCAAACTCGCATGCATCATTTTTTGAGATGGATTGCAAGACAGACAAAATATCCAATGTTCTTCTATCTAGAACAAAAAAAAATTTATGCCCTTGCAGTCTATCTCACATAATAGTGTTGATGTTGTTGTTTTTATTGTTTTTGTAATTTTGCTCATTTGATAGATTGCAAGTGTAGAAAATCAATCTTGCTTCAAAGATTTATGTACTCCTTTCTCTTCAAACAAACAGACTGCTAAAAAATGGTGAATTTGAATGCAAAGTTCTGACATTCAAGCATCATTTTTTCAGAAGTTAAAACTTAAACAGAGAAGCGAGCTTCAACTTATACAAAGAAGGGAGCATAACCTTTGAAAAGATTTGTTGTAAACAATTTATCTTAATATTTTGTGTAAATAATGTAATATTAAAAAAAATTATTCACCTCGGTTTTATAGTTAAACTGAGGGGTATAATACTCATATTTTACTATAAAAACATTCGTTAAACAGATTTTACCCTAATACTTAAAAATATGAAGCCGCCCCAAAGGGAGAAAATATTTACCACCGCTACAACATATCTCTGGGATGGATTGCAAGTGCAGAAAATAAAAATTCTCATTGGCTCTAGAAACAGATCTCTAGCATTTTGCATAGGACCTTTAACATCTAAATCTTGATATCATTGAAGATTTATTACATATAATGTATTTTTAAAATTATGTGAAAACAAAGTAATTAAAAATAAAATAAAATGTGCATTTACCTCGGTGATTTGTCATGACCGAGGTGATAGTTAAGCATTTTTTTATATACTATATACACCAGCCTTAACAAATATTTGTCGTCCATTTAATGATTATCAACGCTCAAGACATTGTCATTAGTGGGTTGTGTGAAACCTAAGGGACGTCCATTTTAAAAGCATTCTGAATATTGAAAATCTAACCTAAACGAAACATATGAAGTGCTTGAAACCTAAGGATGTTTGGAAAAGTTATATATGATGGATTGCGAGACCGAGGTGATAGTTAAGCGTTTTTTTCTATACTATACTAGAAAATTTTCTGGGTTCAAGGTTTGTTTTCTTAAATATTGATTCGAATCGAAAATGATTTGAGTTTCGATATTAATTATCTTATCCTTTTTTATTTTTAGATCCAACATAAGATCTTCTCCAAGATTCAACAATTTGAAGATCTAAAGTCTAAATCTTGAGAAAATTTAATTTTTATCTAAATCCCTAGAAAATTTGATTTTTATCTTGAACTATAAAGAATTTGACTTTTATTTTAATTTTAATATTTTGTGTAAACAATGTAATATTAGATAAACAATGTAATATTCTGTGTAAGCAATGTAACAAATTTAAAATAATAATAATAATAATAATAATAATAATAATAATAATAATAATACCCCTCGGTTTTTGAATAAACCGAGATAAAAGATATGCTAGATTTAAAAATAATAAAAGTGCAGTTGACGGGGGTTCGAACCCATGTGCATATAACTATACCCCTAGGATTTTTTAATCACCGAGGTGTTAAGTGGAAAATTTTCATGACGCCCTTCGTTAACTCACTACTTTAGCCGAGGTAAAACGCATTCCGCGTTCGAGGTTAAAAGCATTTTTTGCTGTAGTGAAAGGCGATTAGTTCTTCAATAACTTGGGAGCCCTGACCACTATCCTTGCTCCTAGTCTGTTTGTTTGCAATTTTGTACAGCCTGAGAGAGTTTACCAGGCCCCACGGTGGACTACAAATGTTCTTGAAGAACAATGTGATAACTTCTCCAAAACAAGCCAGGAGAAGTCGCAGTATTACTAGAATTTAGTGTCTTAGGATTGCTTACTTCCTATCTGGACTATTTTTTTATAGTGTTTGTTTTAATAATGACATATAATATCATATTCATGACCCTTAATTGTTGTGGTTCCCTTGTCGCTCGGCCAAAATGATTGGAATGGCCGACAGTCTTAATTAATTAATTTAAAAAAAAAATACAAATGATGCTTTTAAACTTATTTCCTTTCAAATTAAATTGATAAATTCAAAAAATAGACATTTCATATTATTTTTCAACATATTTTTAATATTTTTATTATTAAATATTTTTCATTTGTGGTCATAGAAATAGAAAAAGTTATTATACTTAAATTTTTATATGTTCTATTATAACCAGTATTATAAAACTCGATTTAAATTGAACGGTTGGATCGATTAGACTGTGAATCGGGAAGTAAAACAATTTGATAAATTTATTGGTGTCGCAATTAGTTTGGTGATACCTGTTCATTGGTAAAACCAATAAATCAATGAGGTTTTTAATCGGTAGATTGATTTTTTTTAACTTGTCAAAACAACATCATTTTAGATGGAGAGTTAAAATAACTAAAAAAACTAAAAGAAACAAAAAAATTCCCTCTTGATGCGGGATGACGACTGAGGAGCCGCCTTAAGTGTCGTCTGTGATTGAGGCTGTGATGGAGGCTGTGGCTGGGCCTCTGGTGTCGCTTGAGAACTGGACGTCTCTCCCGCCTCAAATGCACTCAGTGGAGAAGTGAGTCTGCGGGAGGACGGGAATGGAGACAGATAAACTGGAGAATCCCGCCTGCTGCAGGAGGACGACGTAGTAGGAGTATAAGCAGGAACATCAGAGGCTGAAGCTGTAGGAGGTGCATTCGGCATGGCCTGTCCAGAGGCGGGAGTTGGCCGAGTTGCCTGACTCCTTTCTCTTCGTACAGAAGCATGTTGTACAACCCTATCGAGCCTCAATCGAGATGCTCTCTCAGTCATTGCTCCTGTAGAAGTACGAAAAAAATGTTAACTTAAGGATCAGTGTTCAAAACAAAGTTGAAAACAGATACAGACAAAAACCAGTAATGCACTTGCGGTTTTGTTCTTGCTAAAACTAGAAATGCATTTCTAGTTCCTACTGCGATTACAGAAATACATTAATGGCTTCCCTACCCCCCAAATGAGCTCACAAAAACCCATTGATCATGAAAATGACATTGCCAATACATTTCTATTGATTCCTAATATTGATAACAAACTACAAAGTCTCAATTGCTAACCTAAATCACAGATTTGAGTGGATTTTACATAAACTCTAAAAAGTTCAAAAACAACTTACTTGATTGATTGTAGTTGATTTTCCTTGATTGATTGTGGTTGGATTCTTGAGACTGATGCTTGATGATTTCTAACTATTTGGATTGCAAATGTGGTTGATTTGGTGAAAATGAGATTGAGAGAGTTTTGGTGTGTTTTGTTTTAAAATTGTAATGAGAAGGGAAGAGACAGCACACCTTTTAGTTAGTCCACAAATCGGAAATATATTTACAGTTCCAAACCGTAATTATATTTTCGGTTAGTACCCAACTCTTCCAACGTAATTCATGTGTAATATGGTGCGTATCGGATATATAGTTCCGATTTTCAAAAATATTTTTAAAATTTCGTGTGGTGTGCTAGAAAAATATGAGGTGGAATAAAAAATACTCTAATTTTATATATAGTTAAAAAAATTCATGAATATTTTTAATTTTACTTTCTTTTTTTTCAATAAGCAATGGAATTAAAACAGCGAAGTATAAGGGATACTCCAACCACCATACCGAGAGGAAATCTCCTACAGCTCGAAACAAAAGAGCGGTAAAATATTCCAATAATGAAAATTACATAGCTCCCCTAACTTGTAGTTAGCTAAGAGCCAATTCCAAGAAAAAAATGATTATATCTGACATACATTAAAAAAAACTAAACAACTCATTCTTAAAGATAATTGCGTTCTGCTTCAACCATAAACACCAAATCGTAGCCAACCAAATAACCGCCAAAATATTCCTCTTAGACGAACACTTCACTTTATCACAAAAGAGAAAAAAGCTGACAAACTCCTCAAACCATAATTCTGGGACGTTACCTATCCAACCAAACACCCTCCTCCAAATACGCAAAGCAACCTCACAATCTCCGCATAAATGGGATAAGGATTCAAACTCCTTTTCACACAAAAAACACATCAAGTCAACGATATTCACCAAAACTCCCCTTTTGAGGTTTTGCATAAATAAGTTGGTAGTCATGCGGTCCGACTAACTAGTAATTCATTGGTCAGAATAATAATCCAACGATCCAATAATTTGACGAATTGATGATTCGCTGAGGTTTGAAAATTTCTATTACAATTACATTAGTCTTAAATATTTAATAAATTATTTACTTCTAATTATATATTTATTATTCATAAAACAATTTATCCAATATAATGCTATATACTTACTTTGTTTTTCCTACACACTACATTTTCATTGACAAACTAGTCCACTGTTAACTGTGTGTATTTATTATCTATATTCAAATTATTGAATTAAAGTACCAACTATTAGTCTGGGATATAGATTCTATGTTGGAAAAAATATGATGGGTGGCTATGGCCTTCCCCAATCATAACGTGGCTCCGCTACTGCTTGTTGCTTAGAAAATTATAAAGAACATTGAACTATATTGATAAAAAAAATTCAGCATTGAAGGGCGATTTTGAATTTTGTTACACAAAATCGAATTGAGGCGGCTTGATAGATTATACAGGTTAGGGGCAGTTTGGTAGTTTATCCGAGATATATAACTTGGATGTTAAAGGTTTGGTAGTTTATCCGAGATAAGTTATCTTGGCATTTGATGTAATTTATTAGATCATATGGCAAAATGTTGAATTGAAAATTGACCTCATGATGTACTTGATTACATCACACTTGCACATTTGGCTTTATTCCAAAAACAAGTTACATGCAATCCGACCTGCATAGCGCAACATTGTACAAACAGTTTTAAGTATATATCTATCAAGAAGATCAAAATTAAATATTTAAATATATAATATTTATTATATTTTTTAGTAATTTGAATAAGTAAAATATTTTGACTTATTTGAACACTTTTACTATAAAATTGAGCGTCATTTAATTTAGATAAAAAATAAAAAATGAAAAAAGAAAAGCATATGTATTTAATTACAGAAAGGGTGGCGGGCAGGCAATAGCCAAGTCGTGTGGCAACTGGCAACCATTAGTATTACCAGTATGATGGGTAATAAAACATTGAAGTATAAGAATATAGAGTAGGGCAGACCCTTTGAATATGAATTATAATTCTGTCATATATATTGTGCCAAAGTGAATATTAATTTAATTTTTATATTGAATAATAATTGGATGTTTGATTTGGTTTTTAGAATGGTCAAAAAATAATTTTAGAAATTTAGAATTAATTTTAGATGATTTTGAAATGTTTTGTTAGACAAACGTAGAATTGATTTTGTCTCTAGAATTGATTCTACTTGAAGATATAATTTGTAGTTTCTGCCTCAGAATTGATTATGGATGATTTTACACTAAAATTTATTGTTCTAGTTACTTTTATATAAATGTATTCAAACATAAATCAATTCTACTAAACTCAATTCTAATAAAATCAATTCTACCAAATTCAATTCTAATAAAATTAACTCTACCAAACTTAATTCTGATATAATCAATTCTGACCCGTGAATCCAAACGCACCTTAAAAAAAATATTAACATAGTATAATGTATATAGGTGTATCTAACATTCCATTAATTGTTAAAGAAAGAATTTTAATTACTAGGCTACATGAAAAAATAATAATATTTATTAGTTCTTCTTGTTTTTGTCATAAAAAAAGTTTTTTTTAAACATGTAATATATAATTTATATAAATTAAATATATTAATTATTTAATTAATTTAACAAACAAATTTTATTAATTAAAAATAGAGGAAGTATTATTACTTGACCTTGGTTAAATTGATTCGGTTCTTAATTGCGTAAAAATATTTTATCATAGAAACGCTAGTTTGAATATATGACATTCTCTATTTTGCAATAAGTTTGGATAAAATATTTTCTTAAATTGAAAAGTGAGGATAGTATATATTTATATTTAGAAAATAAAAGAAGAATTCATATTTTTCATAAATTTCATATTGATGTGTCATTATCAATAAGAAAAGAGATAGACCATACAAAGAAAAATTTAAAAGAGAGCAATGCTTTTGCTGACTTAAGCAGTGACATCTAAATAAATTAAAAAATAGAAGAAAGTTTCCATCACATATTTTCTAAATAAATTAAATCGAAACCAATAGTTAGTTAGTTCAGTGGTGATTAATGCCCTATTTAGTAAGAAGAATTACGGTTTGATTTCCCGCAACTGCAATTGCGATTGGGAGAAAAACTGAAAGTACTTAATGTCAGAACTATCTCAAACCGAACTGGAATATACCAGTGATGATAAAAAAAAAAATTTAAATAAAGTTAGCATTTTTTAATAAAATAAATATACTCCCTCCAAATCTCACTCTATAAATAGAGTTTTAAGCCATGGTTTTTTTATTATAGACACACATTTCTTCTTCTATAACAATCTTCGTCTTCATTCTATAGCCATGGCAGATGAAGTGATTCTTCTAGATTACTGGCCAAGTCCATTCGGGATGAGGGTCAGAATAGCCCTTGCTCAAAAGGGCATCAAGCATGAGTACAGAGATGAAGACTTGAGCAACAAGAGTCCTTTGTTGTTACAGATGAATCCTATTCACAAGCAAATCCCTGTTCTCATTCATAACAGCAAATCCATTTGTGAATCTCTCATTGCTGTTCAGTATATTGATGATGTTTGGAATAATAAATCTCCTTTGTTGCCTTCTGATCCTTACCAGAGATCACAAGCTAACTTCTGGGCTGATTTTGTTGACAAGAAGGTATATAAGTTTCCTCTTTTGCATGTTTTGTTTGTTGTTTTTTTTGTTCCATCATTTGATTATCTAATTTAATGTGTTTCGACTTTCGATGTGAAATAGGTCTATGAAAATGGAAGGAACCTTCTTTGGACCAATAAAGGAGAAGTGATAGAAGCTGCAAAGAAGGAATTCATAGAAGCCCTCAAAGTGTTAGAGAAAGAGTTGGGAAACAAGAGTTATTTTGGAGGAGAGAAGCTTGGTTATGTGGATGTAGCACTTATTCCATTCTACACTTGGTTTAAAGGCTATGAGACTTTTGGTAGCCTCAACATAGAGAAGGAGTGTCCCAAGTTCGTTGGTTGGGCGAAGAGATGTGTCAAGAATGAGAGTGTTTATAAGTCTATTCCTGATCAGGATAAGGTCTATCAGTTCATTGTGGAGGTCAGGAAGAAGATGGGCATTGAGTAGGTCATTGTGATTATGCATGCCATTCTTACCAAGAATCAAAACATGCACCAAATGATTTCAGATGTTTTAACCTTTCTGTTAGAATAATTATGTAATAAAAAGGCACTATGATGTGCCAAGCTTTGTGGTTTTAGTAGTAAAGATTTGGAAAATTTTATGAGTTGTGATTGATGTTTGATCTGTTTGTTCTTTGAATTGAGTGTTTATGCATTGTTATATGCATGGTGTAATGTGAAAGTCTGTAATGTGAAAGTATTTATTGTTTAGTAATTCTTACTCTTTTTATTTTATTTTGGCGCGTAGAGGAGTTTATATATGGTGGAAGGTTGAAACCAATCTTTTGGCGCGACACGGAGTGTGGGAGATTGTTAAATTGGAACCGACGGCCTGGTTCCAATGCGCGTCGTTTTTTGTTAGAGTCCATCTATTCATCGGTTTTTAACGAGAGTGTATTAGATTGAGCCTTTAGACCTATTGACTCGGTCTTATTGGGTTGTTTAGCCAACCCAAAACTATATTAAACATTTGTTGGTATTTAATTTCGACACAAAGCCTGTCACATTTACTTCAAACAAATAGTTTCAAAGGAAATACAATGCATATATAGTAATATCCGTCCAAGACTCATCTCTTTGTTTTACTTCAATTGTTTATTATTATTATTCCATTTTTCATGATTCTCAACCTTTTTCTATATATTGACAATACCAACCATACACCTTAGCCATTATTCACTTTTTCATCCATCTTCAATTTTATTTTGTTCAAGTCTTCTATCTCAGCAATGGCAGATGAGGTGATCCTCTTAAATTTCTGGCCAAGTCATTATGGCATGAGGGTCCTAATTGCACTTGAGGAAAAGGGCATCAAGTATGAGAACAAAGAAGAGGATTTTAGCAACAAGAGTCTTTTACTCTTGCAAATGAACCCAATTCACAAGAAAATACCAGTTCTAATCCATAATGGAAAATCCATTTGTGAGTCTCTAAATATAGTTGAATATATTGATGAGGTTTGGAATCATCATTCTCCTTTGTTTCATTCTGATCCTTACCAAAAAGCCCAAGCTAAATTTTGGGCTAACTACGTTGACACTAAGGTAATTCACATTTACCTCTTATTTTCATCCGGGTTTTAAAAAACGGCCGCGTTAAGACTTTCTGATTTCAGTCAATACAATACCAATGTCACGAAACTGATTGCGGTAGTCAGAGTGTGAACTAACTGTAATTTGTTTTTTTAACATGAAAACGGTGTTAACAGTATTCGGCATCTGCCAATACCGTTTCTGCAGTCGCGGGCTGTTTTTTAAAACCCTGATTGTTATATAAACTAATATTGAAAAAATGTGAATTTCTTTCTTACTAACTTACAACTATATGAATGGAAAAGATATATGAGATAGGATCTAGGTATGCAAAAACTGAAGGAGAAGAGAAAGAAGCTGCAAAGAAAGAGTTGCTAGAGAGCTTTGAAGTGATGGAAGGACAGCTTGGAGACAAGCCATATTTTGGTGGAGAAAACTTTGGTTTTGTGGATGTGGCACTTGTTCCATTGTTTTGCATGCTATATAGTTACACTTTTGCTGGCAAATTCATTGATGATGAAGAATTCCCAAATTTGACATCTTGGGCCAAAAGGTGTGGTGAAAAAGAGAGTGTGTCTAGGTCAATTCCTAAAGAGAGTAAGATGAAACAGTTTTTAGCAGAGATGAGTCTCTTAAACCGTTGAGATTAGAAGCAAAGGTGTTAATGTCTTATGAATAAGATTTTAAATTGCAACTGTGGTTGTAACTATGATTATGTTGTGGTTTTTGAATTATGTTTCTTAACAATAGCATAACAAAATGTTGTAATACTCCAAAATTCATCTATGAAATCTTATAATTGTGTAGGTCCTAAGATTAGAATTATCCTTGTGAACATTAATTAATATACACTCTTTGATATTTGTTTCTCTTCAACCTTTGTTATGATGTGAAGCTCTTGAAAGGCCACGTTTGCCCTTCACTTATCTTTAACCTACATTAACTTCTACGCCAACACCTTAACTTCTATTCTTCCTAAATATTAACATTGAAATACATTTAAACCTTAATTATTATTTATATAAAAATGAAACTTAGTAACGGTCACTATAGATGTTAGAAAATTATGAAATTTTTTTATGCTTACACTAAAATTTACAATAATAAATAATATATAGAAGTTGTTTTGGATCGGTCAAAGGCCCAACTGATTGAGGCTCAATACGTCTCAAGTTCACTATATTCGACCCAATATATAAAACAGTTTGCATGCTATGAGAAGGTAAACGGTCTCTGATCTCTAATTTCACTTTACTCATCTTAAATCTTAAATAGAATTAGACATTGTAGTGTTAACCATGCAGGTCCACCGCGCACCGACATAATGGAGATTGGAGCCACTATTCAAGACCACTAATATCATTTTCTCAATATTTTTTGTTCCTTCGTGGAGTTAGATCATCCATTTTTTATTCCCGAACAGAATAGTGGCACCGTCTGTGAGAATCGACTCTTATTTCCTACGATTTTCACGGTTTCAGATCCAATTCCTAATTTACCTAGTTGTAACTTCCTTAGGCTACCGAATCGGAGACACATTAAATTTTCGATTCCAACGGTTTCTGCGGATCAACACTCGCTTTTTGATTTCATCGTTCACTACTCCCTCATATCTCAATTAGTCATCGTTCCCACTTCTGAAATTTTGGTGTTCAGATCATAGATGTCCTAAAGGATGTCGAGACAACGTTTTCCAAACACACACAATGAAAGCGTATAAAAGTGAAGTGCAGAAACAATAAAGAACACAAGTAATTATTCACTCAGTTCAGTATCAACAATACCTACTCTGGAGGATACCAAGCCAGGGATAAGTCCACTAAATAGTATTAATTCATAGATAAATTCCCCCGTTTATAACTTCTCAATTAATCACTATCCGTGCTAACTTGTACCTAAGACTCACCTAGGTATGAGACCCGCCTCAATCCCCCTAAATCACAACCGTGATAACAATTACAAATATTAGAAGACACACTTCTAAAGCACAATCATTAAATGCTTAAAAGCTTATGAATGAACATAGAACTTACAACTCGATGAAAACAACAAACTCTTCCATCAATACGATATAGGAATGACTCGGAATAGACAAGACTGCACAAACCCTAACACACTATATTGTAAGTTCACACAAAATATTAGGTCTGGTGCTTGCTATTTATGGCAAACTTCTAGACTGGATTTGGGCTTCAAATTGCTGCAGAGCACTCCAGAAAATATTCCCCAATCTTCTCCATGAAGAAAGGACTACAAATATTAGATTCTTAAATATTCTCCATATTTAGTAACTAACCAAATAACTTGAAATCAGAGACAATCTCTTATCCCTTAATTCAAGTGCCACGTAGGATTGCATAATATTCCAAAACAATCATATAAACCTATTATGCAAGTATATTAGGTGATAATAATTAAGCAAGTATATTTCATCCCCTTTTATATGTTCAATCAAACAACTTATTTTATTCATCAAAACCTATTCTTTCTCCCCCTTTTTTTCATAATCAAAAAGCTTTTAAGAACTATTTTCTCCCCCTGAGATGTATAATCTCCCCCTGAGTTAGATAACCATATAAACTTATTTCTGTCACATAGCTCCCCCTGAAATAAGAAGTCTTAAGCAGTTTGTATATCAGTGTCATTTACAGCTTATCATAATTAGGTGTTTTAATCATATTTTTCTTCTTTTCCTCTGTTTCATATTCAAGAATGTTGTGAACAGTTAAAAACAAGATTCAGCAGATAACATATTATTCACATTAATAAACAGAATAGAACTTTATATTAAATTGAGGAAATTACAGCTGGAAATAATCAAATACAAATTCTTCACACCCATAACTAGATATAATGTTACTCCTAGCTAGCGCGATTTGCCTAAGGTGAGTGAGAATTTCAGCTTTCTCAATTAGTTCAGAAATGACTCGCCCATAGGGTATGTAGCAAGTTTCCTGAAAAGTTCGGGAAAACCTAATAGCTTCCTTCAGGTGAGTGAAGATGATAGCTGGCAGGTTTAACCTATGACCCTGGCGAAGGCAGTAAGCTAAATATTTATCCTGTACGGATAGAGTATTTAGGCAGATTCCTCGAGGCATAAGATTAGACATTGAAAACACAACCCATGCTTTACTTATAAGCTTCAGACTTTTAGGGTTGTTGTAGAATCGTCTCATTATGACTGGAAGCTTGGAGTGCTAAGAAAATTGTTCTCTAGCAAGGTGATCAAAGTATTTTAAAGGCATGAGATTTCGATCGGATGGACACTAAATTGCTTCAGCGATAGAAGCTTGAGTGATGACTATTTTACAGCTGAGTATGCTGAATGAAATGTTGTGTCCATCACTGCTGACAGAAGCATGCAGCCAGAAATTCTTAACAAGGTTAGGATAGATGGGCTTGTAACACCCCAAATCTACCCAACGAATAGTTAATAAAATCAGAGTGCGGAAATTCAACATACAATTGGGATGTCACATTCAATGTAAAACAACAAACAACTTAATCACATATATCATAGATACATAGCACATAACTCGGATAAACCGATAAAACCTGTTTACTCTTTTAAAAAATAAAACAACTTTTAATAATAATAATAATAATATCAATTATTCAACTTCACTTCGCATAATATTTTTATTAAACTAAAACAACTTCACCAACATCATATTACTTCATAAATTCCACTTAAAAGTTAACAACTTATAGTTAAACAACAATTAAAAGACAATCGTTCATCCCCCGAGTGCTACGTATCAGAGCAAGACCCAACTCGAACTAACAGTAACTAAAGACTTCATAAAATCACTTCAAACTTCCACCGCTATCTTGAGTACCTGTCCATTTTCCATGGTAGGGAAACATCATTCAGAAGGGGTGAGATATCCAACAATATAAACAAGCATATGATAAATAATATATTAAGATTAGATCATACAATTTCACCACTACATACTTATTCAAACAACAGTTATAATAACAAATAGCAACAACGGTTATAATAATTATTTATCAACAACAATTATAATAACAATTATCAGCAACAAGTATAACAACAACAACAACGTAATAACAACAACAACTTCAAATGCGACTCAGCTGTGCAAATGCATGTGGTACCATTGGAGCAGAACTCCCAACTTAAACATATGCCAGGTTATCGAGGCATTAATAAGGCATGAGCGTTCAATGTGGTGCCATTAAGGCCAAGGCATAAGCCTTCAACTTTCAACGTGGTGCCATCAAGGCCAACTTAATCATGCAATGTATGCCATACGACTTCAACTTCAACAACAAATACACAACAAATACTCAACAATGCAACAACCGCAAACAACTTAATCAACCTTGGTCATAAGACCTGCAACTTAATCAACGTATCAACAACAACAACCAGAACAACAGCAACGAAAACAACAACTTAAACATGCATCAATTGCATCAACTTAATCATTACAAAACAGCCCCTAAACATCTAGGTACTAATTCTTCAATTTATTAATTAATCTACTACCAACAATTCTTATCATTCTAATTCCAATTCTACTATTCGTTAATTCTATTATTAATTCCAATTATGCTACTAATTCATCCTGCTACATATATCATTGTTATTACTACTGCTATTTCTTCTTCACATTAATTCCATCTTTATACAACTTAATCCATTAACTACATATCTCATCACTAAGAATCATCACTATAATTTCTACTAATTAAATTAATCAATTCCAACGGTATAATATTCTAATTAATTTAAACCAATTTCTTCACTAATAATAAATATAATTCTTCTCAAGTTAATCCTACTAAGGCTTGATCCCAACAACCAACATAAAACATCAAAAGCCAGAAATCAAAACATATTTCTAAAACTCGTATAGCATGCGTCGCGAACCTCTCTTTGCGCCGCGAACACCACAGAAACCTTCAATTCGCGTCGCGTCTAAACCTTGGCGCTTACCTGCGCTGACATCATCTTCCAACAAAATTAAAACTCAATTTTCTTCCTTCGATTCCAATACAATTCAATTTCGACCATCACAGGAACATAGCAATATTATAGTTATACTCCACCAACATCTAGCAATTTTCTACAACTAATTCCTCAATAATTATAAACCCTAGGTTAATTTCCCACAACCATTGATTGAACTTTTATAACCTTATTCACCGACGTCAATCAATTTCAACATTCAACAATACAATCACAACACACCAAACAAAGACAATCATACAACCATAACCCCCACATATCATTCATCATAATCCCGTTTATAGAGCTAGAACCCCACCCTTACCTTGGATATGAGATTGCTCTACTCTCCGGTTGCCATAGCTTATGCCGCCGCTTCCAACTTTTCTCCGAAAATCTTTTCTAACAACATGCAGAGATGCACCAAAAACCTGTTCGGAAATCTCTTTGTCAGACGGACTTAAAATCATCAAAACGAAAATCGCTCCGGTCAGAAGTTACCTCTACGAGTCTGGAACGTTGTGTCAAAGAACCGCGACGATCCAACGGTTGTATTGGGATAAACGTCCGTTTTACTAAGGTGTCTCACTACAGAAACTTGCTGCGAAAATTGGACTTCCTCTAGATTTTCTCTTCCGCCATGGCTCTCTTCTTCACCTCCCCTCCAAACTCTATTCCTCCTTGTGTTATGATAGCTCTTCCTTCTTCCAATTCTAAATCCAACATAGTAAGGTTATTTTATCTAATCACTTAAATAACTTAATTGGGCCTAAGTGACATACCCCCTCCTTACTTCATAACAACTCAAATTAAACCCAAAGTTATTTTTAAGTTCATTACTTAAAAAACACTTCAACTTTATTTCACCAAATTAATCCGATTAATTACCATGCCAACTTAATAAAATAATTCCGACTTCGTCGATAAAATTCGAATTAAATACAAATAGTCCAATATTAATAATAATATTATTTCTACTATTATTTCTTCAACGAAATCAACTTTATTAATTCTCCGACTAACCGGATAAAATCCGACTTTAACTTAATAATCCAAATACGCTTCCCAAAATAATACCGACAATTCCGATTGATCCACGAACTTCGATTAAATCCAATGATTAAATTCTTAAATAATTTAATTAACTAATTAATTAAATTCGGGGCGTTACAGGCCTTGTTCAGAATTTCCTTGTATCCATTCCAGCCTTGATATGCAAAACATTTGTGAAGACAATATTCATCATTTGATTCATTGATGCGTTTCTCATTTATGATTTTGAGCATGTCTTTGTTTCCTAAGAAGGTTTTGAGAGCCATGAAACAAGAGTTTTGCTAGGATAAAGGAAGAGATAAAATTTTGATGAGTAGGAGTAGTAGTGTTTTAGGTCGAAGACCGAAGGCTAAATTTATAGAGATGGATTGGGGGTGTAACGGTTTATGGAGTGCTTTAAGATAATGATTTCCAAGAGAGATGAATCTAGAGTAAAGTGTTTAATCATTACACATAGCTGTATAGAGGGGTGTTCAAAAGATTTTGTGGCTTTTTAACTGCTCGAGGACATTTTTATCATGATAGTATAATTAATGATGAAGTTATGTAGACATTATTATTATTACCCTACAAGATACCTAGGATGGGTAATTAATGGCTTTTTATTATGTGTTAGTTGAAACAAACGAATGTGGATGAAGTCCAAATAAGATTTTTAAGTGTCTTTTTCATAGTTAGAACCTGAACGGGTTTCGAATAAGAATAACATGTTCTTAGGAACTTGATCACATTACGATTAAGAGGAATGAAGATGAATTATTATGTTCCTATAATTGAATAAGTTATTCTAAATGATGATTTAGACAGAAGCCATTATTCAACCTGTAAATTTACTAAATTTAGGCATGGGGTACAAAGATTAACATTGATCTACATTCCTAGACTTAGGTATTACAGATTATCACATTTTCTTCCTCCCACTTACACACTGGGTGCTTTTATTAGAAATTCTGAAAGAATTCCTCTGTGAGAGAAATTAGTCTTTGAATTCTTCAATCTTGTTCACCCGATCACACATTTCCGAAGTAAGAGCACGCTCAGAACCTACTTGTCCAACTAATCTCCAGATATCATCGTTAATGATTAGTTCAAACAGAGCTCTCCCATAAGGAATACGAAAATGTGTCTGATTTTGGGATATCCTAATGGTGTCCTTCATATGGTTGAAGATTTTTTTAGGAAGATTGACCCTATAGTGGTGTGTTAGAAGAAACACAAGCACTTTGTCATCATGGGTTATGACATTCCTTACTTGCATCCTAGGACAAAGATTTGTTAGAGAGAATTTGAACCAGAGTTTAGGGTAAGGGAGGAGATGTTCAGGATTGTTTGGTTCATAAGGAACAGAGTCATTAAACAGGGTTCTGAAGGATTTAACCAACCTTAAGTCAGATTGGAATTCTTCAATGGTGACTCCAGATGAGACACAGCCTGTGGCTTTGACAACTGATAGGATGGTAACAGAAATGGGAAGTTTGAAAATTTCGGAGAGAGTGGTATTTCCATCATCACTGATTTTGGCAAATTTCCATAATTCTTTTACCAATACAGGAAAAGCAAGACCTCGAAGCATTGTGAGATAGTTTGCCCAGTATTGGGTTTGAGAGCTTCGTATTAGTTCCCTTGCATCATCCATAAGAGAAGCAAGATTAGGATCCTTCTTAGAGATGATCCTTAGGTAGTTTACATCTCCACGGTAGGTTATGACAAACATACTTTTGATGAGGATGAAGAGGATTTGGAAGAGAGATGGGGAGGATATTAGGTGTTGTGTGAAGATTGTTATGGTGAGAGCTGTTTTAGATCTAATGTTATTATATGTAGAAGATGATAAAGAGATGTCAGTCGAGATGATGGGATACTGATGCACAGTTAAGAGACTAGTCTTTTCTTATGATTTTTAGTGAGCATGCAGGAGCAGATAAGAGACACTGACATACGTTTCAGTGTTAGAGTCAGTTTTCAATTTAACCTAGATGTATTCAAGAAACGGTTGTTTAGCTAATAAATACGAAATGAATGCAGTAGTTAAAGCTAACTCAGAGTTACAGCACATGCATGGAGAATATGACAGATAATAGAGTAGGTGGCAATAAACACTAGACATGCAAAAAGTGCTTTATATAAATTCACATATTTTAATCAGGAGAATTATAAGGGAATGGTTTAGAAAGATCTGACCGTCTTGAAGATACACCTTTCTTCCTAGTCTATACAGAGAGAGAGCATTTTATGATGTACTAATTCTGTCTGGTCTTTGCTTCAAAATCTTGTTCTACCTTGTCTTTTTTCCTTTGATTTGAGCTGATGAATTGAAGTTGATCAATTGGCATGAGTCAGCTACATGTTTTTGACTTTGAATGTTTCACCAAGCACACTCCCTTCTTTCTGATGTCTTGAGCCTCTTTACAGTGTGATCCACAAGCTCCTTTTGATATGTAGATAATTTCCTCAGAGCATAGAGCATTTTTATTCTGACAGCTTCTGATCATACTGAGTGTAGAAATAAATCTTTGTTTTCTAATCACTGCGGTTTTTCTCCTTCTGGATCTCTCTACACAATTAGGTGTTTGATCCTGAGATCAATAACAGAGCCATGCTCTAATACCAATTGAAGGTGGAGAAAAACACAAGAAAGGGGGGGGTTTGAATTGTGTTCTTTAAAATTTTATTTCCCTTTCTATAAATCTTTTCTTTCTTCTTAGTATCTCATTTTCTGGATATGCTTAGATTGTTGTTGCGGAAGCATGTTAGACATAATACAACATAACCAATGAGATACATATTCAATTTAACTTCTTTACATCATCAGAACTTCTGACTTGCTCAGTACAATTTTGAAGATTTTCTGCGTGAATGTCCTGAGTTAAATGAAGGATGTAGAAAGTAAAAGACACATTCATTTTTATCATGGTTCACCTTCTCAATAAGGCTACCTCCAGTCCACCCTCCTCGGGTGATTTTGCCTCTTTCAATCGAGGACTTAATCCACTATAACCAAACTGATTAAAACTGCACGATCAACTGTCGTGACTGATGTAACACCTTATAATTCAGCAGAAAAAAATCGCAGAAAAAAATTCAGCATCAGCGTAGAGTGCGTCGACCTAAGAAAGTCATGCGTCGACCTATAGGTTCCCAAAAGGCCAGCATGATTCGGCTCATGGGTCGGCCTGCGCAAACCCGAAGGGGACAGAAAATTCTATGCGTCGACCTATGGATCTTGTGTGTCGACCTACAACATATAAATTTTTCACAAATTTTCTGAAGGCCATAACTTTCAAACCGTACATCCGTTTTGAGCGTTGCGAAGCTGGTTTAAAGCTTTATGTGATGAATTAATGAAATGGGCAGTGGCCCTATTTTATTATAAATATTGATTTAATTTAATTGATGGATTGTAGCATTGTGTACATATATGTGTGAATGTAACAATGTGTTGTTATGGTGATGTAACCACTTTGAATTCGTTGTGACTGGGAGGTGTTTTGACATGATTATATGTGATATAACTGAATGATTTCTAATACATGTGCATGCTAATTGGTGATGAAATGGTGAGTTGTAATGAGGCGATGCAAAGGATCAGATCAGTGATGTTATAAGTATGTCATATGTGTGCATTCATTCATATGCATTTTGGTGATGGATCCCGGTGATGTTGCGGATCAAATGGTGGGCATAATTTCCATTGTGTGGAATTTATGCCGGTTGGACTGTATCTTGATGATGAAAGGTCAGTTGGATGGGTTTAGCCCATGTATGGTACCACATGCATAGTGTCAGTTCATTCATGTGCATGATAATATAATATAATCAAATGATTGTGTATTATACTTGGTGATGTGTTTGATTTTAGCGTGTGGTCAGTTGTTATAAATCTGGTTACATGTTGTGATTGGGTGAATGATAATGCTATGATGTTTTATTACTTATGACTATGTAATACTTATTCATTTCAAATAAGACTCACCCTTACATGTTGAAATTTTTAGATTAAGGAGTAGCGGCATCTTGAATTGGTGAGGATAGCTCATAGGCTAGTCCGTAGTCTGTGTCGAGTCATGCTCTAATTTGTAACACTGGGGAACGATAGACTTAAGAGTTACTTATGATACTCGATTTTTCTGTTTGAATTATGTATCGTTTGGTTTATGTTTGGTGATGTCTTACGATACCGTTGAATGAAATTCTGCTGTGTCGATTATATGTTTTAATATTTTGTGGATCGTTCCTAATAAAGCATGACGAACGACTTATGGTTTTCATTATTTTCTTAATTGTGGCACCCTTGTTTTATGTTTACTCTGATTTTTATTATAATTGTCGTGGGGGTTTAGAAGGTGTTACAACTGACTTCCTACACAAGCTACCCGCGAGTGACTAACCCTAGATGATGAACCGTTTAGTGATCTCAACAAGATATAACGTTCATCAACCTAGAAACACCTGCACAAGCCAACTGCTTGTGACTAACCCTGCACAAGACAACTGCTTGTGACTAACCCTAGACAATAAACCGTTTAGCTTTTGAATGTAAGATAGGATTCTTTGATAAACATATAGCAGAAGTATTATCACAGAAGATAGGAATGTTACTGTGGACCTCCGATTTTTTTTAATACCGGGCCATACCTCTGATCTGTAGAGATACGTGAACTGACTCTTTTTTGTCGCTTAATGCTTTCGCATTTTTGAAAATATCACAGAGTCGCCACCGACCTTTTATTTTATCCAATTAAGGAAAGGTTTATAAAAGAAACAGAAAAAAGACCTTTTAGAAATTCTGGGTAAGGGGGTAGGTTATACAAAGGGAAGGTGTTAGCACCCTTTGTATCCATGGTTATCCATGGGCTCTTAAGTTTGCTTAGCTCACTTGTTTTTCGATCACTTTTCAATTGCTCTGAAATTGCTCATATGTGGTTTCAAATACTTTTGTAACTTGAATTTTGTAATGATCCGTGTGTGGATGTATACAAAATGCTTGTTTATCTTTCGAAAGATGTTTTGAAAAGAACGTTAACTTTGTAATAATCCGTGTTTGGATGTATACAAAATATTGTCTTTTTTTGAAAGTTTTGTTTTGAAAAACAACAGTGTATGAGAATTTTGTTTGTTTTGATTTGAGCAAGCAAACTAGGAGGTCTACCCTGAGTTGTAAGGTCTTTATCCTGTTTCCTTTAAAAATCTATCCTTTCACCGGATATAAAAGCAAGGTTCGATTTTGTACTCGAAACAGTAGAATTTTGACTTTGATTTTGAAAAGAATGAGAAGGGATTACCTTAAAAGGTGCAAGTGTGATTGTGTTTGTGTTCAGATATTTTATCTTTGAAGTTAGTGATCTAACGGTTCAATTTTATCTTTGACATACACGCAGTTTATATTTGCTGGAATTTAAAGTGCGAAAATGTAAAGTGCGGAAAGTAAATCTACGCTATTACATCGATTGTGCGGGAAATGTAAACTAGCCTATTTACATCAATTTGACATCCTATACATTTATCTAGGAATTTAAATTGCAAGAAAAATAAAAGGCATGTTTTTGGATTTTTTATGATTTATTTTAATTATAATTAATGCATGATTAATTAAATTAAAATGAAAAAAAAGATGAAAATAGATTTAAACCTAGAAATTAAGTTTAAAATATGTACAAAATGCTTGTCAATTAATTTTAAAACAAAACTAATTTTTTTGGAATTTTTGGAATTGATTTAAGTTAATTAAAACATAATTATGCAAATAATTATATAAATAATTAAAACTTAAAGATAAAATTATTCAAAATATGTACAAAATTAGTTTATAATATATAAACAATATTTAATATTAAGAACAATTTTTTTTATGATTTTTTGATTGGTTAGAATAATTAAAAAGCAAATATATAAATATATACTAATTAATTATGCAAAATATTGAAATTTTGAAGAAAATAAAAATGTTTTTATTTCAGAAAATAATATATTATTTTAGAAGTCTAAAAATATTTTTTGTGTATTTTTTGGATTTTTAAAACTATTTTTAATTAATTTAACAAAGAAATTAAAATAAAAATAGAAAATAAAATAGAAATAAAGGATACTGATCCTGTGTGGTTGGATTGAGAGTCCATGATAAGGATGGTTTGATCTGGCACGTTGGATTATTCATTAAATGAGATCAGGTGGTCCAGATGGTGAGGCACGTGGTAAAAGCTACACCTGCAAAGCACAGAATCAGAGGACAATTTAAAAAAAAACGCGCGCGTCTGAACCAATGAGGTGGGGACACCTCATCATCTTCAACCTCTCGCCAGGGCCTTTTACAGCGTTTTTATGAAAAAAGCGCTATAGTAAGTGAACCTCAAACCTGCAAAATAGCGAATAGGGGTAAACATGCAAAGATTTTTGGCGCGATGGTTCCATTCGTTTCGTCTTGTTCATGCGAATCTAATGGTGCTAATCAGAACTTCTAATTTTGCCTAATTTAGAAAGCCCTAAATTTGAAGCTATGAACCCTAAAATGGTAGTTTCGTTTATACGTGTCCAAACTTCAATTAAGTTTCCAGAAATGATCTACACCTCAAACCAAACTCAATAGTATGTCTACATCTTGTTAAACATGTGTGAATAACCAGATACGAATTGATTTTAGTTTGAACAAATTTTGACCTGTGTAGCTCGATTCAGTAAGCTTCAAGGCTTGTAATTGATTGAGATAGTTTCAGTGATGTTTAAGGAAGGTATATGAATGCTTAGTTTGTATTGAAATGGACTGAAATTACAAATTCGAATTTGAGTTTTTCTTTGGATTTTTTGAAGTGATTACAAGTGTTATATGCTATGCTATGCTTCTGGTCTTGCCTCCTTTTTGTCACTGAACTATGCTAGCTTATTTATAAGCATTGTGTGCTTAGAATTGAAGCTAACTTGCAGCTAGTTGCCTTTGTTGAAACTTTGGTTTTTAAATATTAAAAACCTTGAATTTTTGACCAAGTCTTGACTCCATTCAATGCTCTTGCCTTGTGCACCAATCCTCTGCAGAAAATTGAAGGTTCTTTGATGAGTCATGCTTGAATTGTAAGCTACCATTTATCCATGCATTTTCCTTTTAATTTTAATCTTAAAGTAAGATAAAATCATGCAAAAATGGATAAAAAAAAGGTATGGGCTTAGTCTTGGTCGTGGGAGGCCCATAATAACTTGGAAATGATGTTTGAATGCTGAAAACTTGGCCCCTTTTGGAAAAAATGCAATTTTGAACAATGTTGGTTTCATGCATTTTCCCAAAATTTAGCCAACTTCAACAAGGTGTAAATCCCTCAATTTTTGTCATATTAAGGAGATCTTGCAGTTTTTGGAAACCTCAAAGAGTCCTCTAACCAATGTCTTTGGTCTCATGTCAAAATGATTTTTGAAGCTCCTTGTGTGTCCTTTTGAAAAAAGTGTCTTTTTGTTGACTTTGAAAATGACCTGTAATGTCTTTGGTCATATTTTTCAAATGGTGAATCCAATGACCATGGGATCAATGGCATTTGAAAGATAATTGAATTTCCTTCAAAACAAGCTTTGGTTTGAATTTTTTGGATGAAGGATGAGAGAGTTATGATCAGTCAAAGTTGAGTTGACTTTTCAGGCAAAAACCCTAATTTTGAATCTTAGGGTTTTGTTGATTTTTGATCTTTCCTTGATGAATTATGATCATCCAATGATCAAATGATGAATCCTTTGACAAAATATGGACTTTGACAAAAAATTTCATTTTTGACTGTCTGTTGACTTTTTTGGTCAAACGGGTCGTCTGTTGACTGTTTGAGCTGCTGACGGTGCGTCTGAGTGAATTGAAGTTTGAAAATTTGTATGATGGTGCTTTGAGATATATGGATGTGTATGAAATCCATTTGAGCTCTCAAAAACTTGTTGCTCCTGTAAAACAAGAAAAACCCTGATTAGGGACTGTTTGTGTAGGAGACAGTTAAGCGTACCTGATTTTTGTGCAGTGTTGAGTCTCTGCTAATCGCGTGATATTCAGAGGACTTCTAGCACAAAAGATCTTGGAATTTTGAATTGTGAAAGATTGATTTGATTGATGGTACAAAACACTGAGAATTGTACTGCCAGCAGTTTGGCTGTCAACTGACTGTTCAGGTATTGATGCAGCAGTTAGAGCGAAAAATCAACAGTCAAAGTTAATTTTATTTTTTGTTATTTTTGTTTTTTTTGTTTTATGTGAAAAATGAAAGTTTATTTACATGACTTGTTAGAAAAACACAGACATAATAAATAACTAATATTTACGGTATGCGGGCAAAATTACCGATAATAACCCTGAAAATCATTTAATGCACAGAAATAGGAATATTTGACTGGCAGAAAACACACAAAATATTATCTTAGTAATTAAGCAATATTATGACAAATAGTACAACATTTAATACTGACAGTACAAATATCACATACTATATTGAACAGTACGACGAATAAACGGTACATTTAAGAAATAAGAAATACGGCAAATTTTAAGAATGACGATTAATGACCCATGCTATGAACAATAACATGTAGATGATTGGGAGTGCAACTATTGCAGGTCCACACTCTTCAGGACTATGCAGGCAGAAGAAAGTCATGATCACCGTAGCAATGGTGATGACTGTAAGAAACAGTGTCTCTATCCACTTTGCCATTCTTGTCAGGGAAGAAGAGAAAGGATGGATTATGAAGTAGAAATTTGAGAGAGGAATTGGAATTTGATGTGAGATTTTATGAAAGAAATGAAAGGTATTTATAGAATGGAAAGAAGGAAAGAGACGTTGGGGAATGATGTGATTCCGTACAAAAGGAAAATTTGAGTGGAAGTAAGATTTGAAAGAAAGTGTATGATAGTGTTGAAAAAAGAGAGATTTGATTTTTGAAAAAGAGATTTGAAAAGATTTTTGCAAATAATGGAATATAGTACAAAAATTAGTGGGAAACAAAAGATAATAATAATCTAATTGTTACCAGTACAGTCTGAGTTTCCTGATTCTGCGCCTGCAAAAAGATTTAACTCTGTACCAATTGTGTCAGTACTATTCATCTGTAAATAAATAAATAGCATGTGTGAAGTAGTAAACAGTATTTGGCGTTTGCGTAAGAATAAATTCAACTGCAAGCCAAATTACTGTATAAGAAAAAATTCTAAAAACTAAGTGTTTCATATGTTAGGATATTTGTTGAAATAAAAATCCATGATTATATGAGACCCTTAATTTTCAGATTGGAGTTTTCTTGAAAAATATGTGGGCAAATTTTGGGGTATAACAATTAACTATACAAAATAATATGAAAATATCAAATTCGAATAAAAATTAATTCTAAGAGAAGATATTTTTGTAGTTTTATGTGAAAATATTTAGAAAACATAAAATATGTATCTAATATATATTTTGGTATTTTAATAAAGATTAGAAAAATTAAACTATATCTTATATTAAAATAAAATACTAAATCTTTTTTATAAAACTCTTTAAAAGAAAATTAAAGAAATGAATAATAATAAAAAAAGAAACTTAGTAATGGGCAGGGGTGTAAATCCGGATTGAGGGTGTAGCCCAATTACTGAAAGCTGCATAATAAAATAAAAAGAAAGGTTGGGCCGGACCGGGTCGGGTCAGTGTGACCCGGATCCGCCTCTTCTCTCTTGATGCAAGGTTGGGTTAAAAAAAAACCCTAAGGAACACAAACAAGAGGCAGCGCCTCTTTCCTTCCCACCTCACGTTCTCTGCTGAAGAAGAAAAAAAGAACTTCTTCTTCTCAGAACAAACAACAACATCAACTCATCCTCTCTCACACTCGGTTCCGATGAACAACAGCAACAACAACGCTCAGCTACTCTCGGATTCGCAGTCTCTCTCGAGCTTACAGTCTCTCTCGCGATGAACAACGATGAAGACAACCTCATCTTGGTTTCTCCATTTCTCTCACGAGTTGTCTCTCGCTTAATCAACAACAAAGAAGGCTCATGGTTCACTTGCTCAGTGAACGAAAACAACGGTGTACGATTTCTCTCTCAATCGTTTTCATCTCTTCGCTAAAACGAAAACAACAACAAAGCCCTTTCTCTTGGTATCTTACGGCGGCCATGGAAGAGAAGTTTGAAGTTCTTTCAAGGTATGATTTTCACAAATTCGTTTCTATTCATGTATCTGGGTTTTAAGCATATTACCACCAATTTTTTGATAAACTAAAATGATAACAGTAACGAGATTTATGCAAATTGTGTTCAGGAATTCGACTTTGTGCATCAAGCGAGCATCAAAATTTATAGGAGGAAGTGAAGAAACATACCTGGCCGGAGTAAATCCGGCGAACCAGTTCCGGCAACAATTCTTTGATAGGTACGGATTCGACCTTGGCTCTGCTTCCCTCTATTTTTGCTTCTGAATTATTGCTGTTGTGCCACCATGAACCGCTAATTGTTGCTGTTATGGCTTCTGAATTTTTGTTGCAAGTCTGAACCGTTTGTGACTTGTTGTTTGATGCTGAATTCTCGAACTGCTGCAGGTACAACAACGGTTAATGGAAATATTGAGAGTGAAAGCAGAAAGACTTACCTGCGGCGAGGATGTTGGAGATTCATCTATGGAGGCTCGAAGATGGGAGCCATCGTTGAAGGCTGCTAGCAAGCAAGGTATGCGGTTTTCTCTTCTCCCTCTTACCTTTGTATTTTTCTGTAACTTAGAAGTTACAGACTGCTGACTCTTTTCTCCCCTGTTTTTCTTTTCTTTGCAACTTAGGAGTGACAGAAAGTTTCTGTCTTTTTTCTTTTTCTGCCTCTTTCTCTATTTATAGAGGAACAAATGAGGGACAATTTTGGTCATTTTGGCAACTAAGCTTAGTCTTTAAGCTCACTTAGTTGTTAAGTTATCATCATTACAAAGAATATTCTTTCCCAAAATAATCATTGCAAAATTTCTTACATGCTAAGTTTGCTTAACAGCCAAGTTCTGTAAATTTGTGCACATGGGAGAATATGCACATGGGATGGAAAGATTTTCTTCACAACTCTTGCAAGTTCCACGACAAGCTTGTTTTATGTCATAACATTGTAACTTCCATGTGGTAGTTATGACATAATATATATATTTCTTTGACTTTCTTTGACTTTTCCTTTTTTGACTTGATTTGGGCTTTTGGGCCCTTCTTGAATTATTTTGTTGGACTTTTGCTAATTCCACCTTTTTTATGTTTCCCTTTTTTTTTCATGTCACATGAGGAGAAGAATTGAAGAAACTTGGACTTCAAGAATGAAGACTTTGAAGATTGAAGAATTGGTGATTTCAAGCATTCTTGAAAGCTTCCCTTTTGTTTCCAATTTTTGTAATTCAAATTCATTTCACTTTAGAATTTGTATAACTTTTATGTTCTTGAAAGTGAAAAGAATTCGAATGTTGTAATCTTTGAACTTTGAATTGGACTTTGAAATGTAATCTTTAATCTTGGATAAAGTCCACTTGTAATTCATTTGGAAACTTGGAAATGTTTATGTAAAAGAACATCATTTGTAATGCTTAAACTTCTTTTAGAACTTGAATGAAATTGCATGAAACTTTAATATTTCTTGAATGAATTTCAAATGCAATTTCAATGTCTTGAATCAATTCTTGAATTCCTTCGAATGATTCTTTTTCAAAAGGAAATGGTAAGAAGCCTTGAGCTTCAAGTCTTGAATATGTTCACTTGTACCACGAATTTAGAAATGATTTCGAAATAAAATCCTTGGATTCATGACCTTGAACAATACTTGAAACAATCTTTCAAAATGGACTAAAAATATTCCTTGCAATTTTGATGAAATTCCCATGAATGGCCAAATAATCCGTATGAATCAAATCATCACCATGAGCAATCCACGTGCCCAAAAACCATGAAATAAATCCTAAACAAGACTCTTAAATCAAACAAATGGCAATGGCGCCTTTAAATGAAAACTTCCATGAACACGAAATTTTCTTTCAAAGAATGAGTGAATGAATGAAATCTTGATCACGGCTTCCAAACCGATCAAGAAACATTTTTGATATTGACATCAATGATGTGACATCTCAGGGGGGGTCAAAATTAGGGTATGACAATTTGATAACTTAAACATCATGTATACACATAATTACCAAAATATATGCAAATAAGAATTATCCATATAATCTTAACATATAAGCATATCACCATAATTCAACATATTGAATTATCCACCACTTGTAAAACATATATTCATCATGTAAAAATCACAACAATACATAGAAATTAGCATTCATCAATTTCATGTATCACAACTAGCACATAATACACAATACCCATACA
>NW_026705230.1:0-125001 GCF_029867415.1 Vicia villosa
TGTTATTTTAAATAACATTAATCCATGACATACACATATACAATTACATTTCATTTCCATAACCACATAATAATTAAATCATCTAGTGCTAATCAATTTATTCTCATCACCAAGAGCATTTCGTTAGTTTTCTAACGCTTTGAACGGGGACCCAAACAGAGTTACGGTTCAAAAGTTGTGACTTATTTAAGAAATTAAATTTTGAAAGTTGTCAGGTGTAACGGGTTACAGCAGGGCTGTTACCCGGTTACACATCACCGTCACTACATTCGCTATCTGTTATGTTCAGCTGTAACCGGTTACAACAGGGCTGCTACCCGGTTACAGTACCCCAGAATGCCCAATCTGCCTATTTTACAACACTATAACCGGTTACAGCAGGGCTGCTACCCGGTTACAGCGTAACTAGAACCCAAAAATCACAGTTTGACAGAATTTCAATTCTTCCACTCATTACCCATTCATTCTAATATGAATCCACACCAAAACAGAGCCAATTTCAATTACCAAACACCATCATAACACACTACAATTCATATCTAACAACATCCATCATTCGCAGTAACCAATTGCATCATTAATCATGAATTGAACCGAAAGTTTCAATACTACAAACCTAACCTATATTCCAATTGAATCAAACAATATACAATTCAATCCTATTACTCATGAATCGATAAAAGAGAGTAATCGGAAGCGTCCCCCCTTATCTTAGCCAAGAATCTGGACTTTTCCCTTTCTTCTCCATCAAACCCGTAAGCCATTTTTCTTCAAATTCAGCAAGAATCTCCAATCTTCAAACTCGCTTATCTCCCTCATTAAGAACTTCCCTGACAAAAATTAATATATCAAATCAAAGGAAACTTTGTGTAGAATCCGAATCTTCAAGAATTACCTTATTTGGAGCTACGAGCAGAAAGCTATGACTCATTTTGTGAGGGCTGCACCATGAATACGAAAATGAGTTTTGTCCATGAGTTCTTCTTCTCTCCCTCTTAGGTTTTCCTCATCTATTTCTCAATTTCCTCTTATTTCCTTGTTTTATGAAAACATAACATAATTTAGTATTAGGCTCAACAACTTAACACCCCCTCATTACTAAATACCACACTTGGCCCAAAGACCAATATTTCATAATTCCTCCAATTAGTTAAACGAAAATACTAATTCTAAATAATAATTTAATTTCCAATTAAATTAAAATTAGAAAATATGGGGCGTTACACAAGGTATCAATGTTGCTCAACGTATACGACAATTACTTTCCGGTGGTAGCGATGGAGGCATATTGGTCTGTGTACGAGGGGGAAACAGTTTGGCACAACAATTTAATGCGCCGGAATAAAAGTGGTCGATCAAACAACAAGCGTGTTAGAACCAAAATGGACGCCACTGAAAAAATGCAAAGGAAGTGTAGTATATGTCGTGAGGTAGGACATAATAAGAACAAGTGTCCCAATCGTGGATTTAGTTCCACAACATAGTTTTTAGGTTCAATGCTATTTGTAATTTATTTTACCAATGAAATGGACTTTTTTTTTCATTAGTCAGATGAGTTACAACACACATGACAAACAACATCAAATATAACTAGAAATAAAGTTTTAACTAAAAGCAACAATTGAAAAAACAACACATTGACTAAAACAACAACACAACAAACAATTAAAATCTAAGAAATTACAACGGTTAAAACAATGTCATCTGTTCCATCCATTATTTGTTCAGTATCAAGGTCAGTTTTCACATCAACCACCAACGTATCGTCTCTCCGGTCATAAGCAACATCCTTGTTCTAAGCCTCTAGATCCTTTTGATTTCTTCTCCGGGACTATACTCCCCTTCTAACTATGACATCAGAGTCCGCTTCAGGTTGTTGAAGGTACGAATGTTCCAAAACGTGACCGACATATGGGGTTTGACCAGAGAAAAAATAACATGCCCATAACATCTTTTGTATTCTGGTGCCGGCACGGGACGACTGGATGATGTTCGGAGCCATGACTCCGGCCTTATGTGAGACACGAACAATAATGTGCAGGGAAAATGGGAAAACTTGTGGAGAAAATAATGAATCTTGATGGAGGAATGAATTACTATTTATAGGCAAAAAAAAAAACATTCTCAATTTAGTGTTGTCGCCACCCAAGGAGGCGACCCAGGCCCACGCATGAAGGTAAAAAAAATTATATAAAAAAATTTGAAAAATAAAATAAAGGAGGTGTTGTCGCTGGGGGTGGCGACAACACCCATTTTTTACACATGGGCGCCACTGGGCCTGGCGACTTCATCAAGAGGATAGTGTTGTCGCCACCCCCTGGTGACAACGTGTTAAAATAGCAAAAAAGTTGTCATTTGCGCAAATATTTTGAAAAGTTGGTTATTTTGAATTTTTTAAAAAATGTGGTTATTAAAAAAAATCATTTCTACATATACACTATTTCACTGTTCATCAAAAATATTATAATAATAAATTATTATATATATATATATATATATATATATATATATATATATATATATATATATATATTATTTTTATAAAAAAAATAGATTAAGGGATACAATATACAATTATCTGATTAACAAACTTCATAACTTTATTAATCAATATTTTATATTTTATTAATCAACTTTATTTTACTACTAAAAATTAATTTTAATATTTGAGCGTTTATTAATCAACTTCATAACTTCATTAACCAATATTTTATATGCTATTAACCAACATTATTTTACTACTAAAGCTTAATTTTAACATCTGAGCGTTTAATAACCAACTTCATATCTTCATTAACCAAGATTTTTCTTTTTATTAACAAATTTTATTTTATTATAAAAACCATTTTTAATATTTGAGTGTTTATTAATCAACTTTATTATTTCATTAATCAACATTTTATTTTTCATTAACCAACTTTATTTTACTGCTAAATTATTTTTAATATCTGGACGTATATTAGTCAATTTCATCACTTAATTAACCAACTTTTTATATTTTATTAATTAGTTTACCACTAAAAATCAATGTGCATGTTGTTCACACAATTTTTTTATTAAAAAACATTGTTGATGCAAAAATACACATTTTTGTTTTTAAAAGGAATATGATATTATCTTAATTTTTTTCTCTCATTATTTCTTTAATTTTGTAGTATTGAGACCCATGTCCAAAATAGCTAGATCCATCTATGTGACTTTCACTCATTGCATGTCATAGTTTGAAATAAACAACAACAAAAAACGTTAAAGGCAGGCTACATGTTATGTTATAAAGAACTTTTAATAAAAAGGTGAATTCCTACCCTTTATGTGGAATCTAGCTTATACAAAGAAACACGTTAGCTTAAGTAGCATGTTACTTGATGTATGCATCCTAAACTCATCTTTGATGGGATTCACATGGCAAAGCCGTTTTAGCCAGTTACGATCTTCTTCTTGGCCCCACATTTACCCCAAAACGACACCGCACCATAATCATGTTTCACCACCATCTACCATAATCACAGCCACCCTCCGGTCCACTCTACTATCCCCTTTTTGCAGTTTAATGTCTCTCTACTACTTGACTAATATTGGTGCAATCAAATTTCTGCGTCCAATTGCAGAGACTAATCTGTATCCATGCAATATGTTGTCTTTGTTTGCATAGCTGTAGAGATTCATATTAAATGTCTAACTACAGAAACTAATCTCTCGAACTAAGTGAGATGTTACGATTTCAAACCTATGCTTATGCAATCTAAAGTCTTTGCACAGCTACAAAGATTAATACTACTAGCATGATAACAAAGCTCTGCGTCTAATTGCATAGACTAATCTAGCATCCCGTATTTTAATGTCTCTGCACGCCTAGTAATTGAATTGAATAAAATATTTTTATTAAATTTATTTTCATTATTAAAATGAACTATTGGTAATTTTGCATTAAAAAATTGAGGTATCTAAAAATTGAAATAGAAAAACAAGCGTCCTTCACTTGACTTTCGCACTCCATTGTCAGAACAAAGAAAATGTCCAAACTCAGAAATCTGAAACAACCATAGTTCATATAACCACCACCCTCCTTCTTCCAACTTCACCCATTCCAACATCAATGGCTTCAGCATTGGAATGTTGGTCGAGACGCGGCAGCAACAACAACAACAACGACGAAGACATGGTAGAACAAGTCCTCATGGAAACCAACCCATCTTCACACTCACAACCCAACCACAAAGACTCTTCCGTTATCCATAAGAAGTTCAACAAACTCACTCGCAATGTTTCTGAAGCTATTGCTTCTCTCAAAAACACCCTCAATATTAACCTTAACCTTGATTCTTCCAAACCCGACAACAACAACAGTTCTCGTACTAGCAACAATCTCGTTTGGGGAACTGTTGTTCGAAACTTAACTCAGCTTTACCCTGGTAGCCAGCTTCCTGAGAAGCTCATGTCCAACATTCGTAAACACTACGATTCCTTGCCTCCTAGGTACATGTTTTGTTGCTGATTTCGATCTTAGCTTTTGGTTTTTATGTTTGGTTTTGTGACGGGTTTTTCATTTTTCGTCTAAAAATTGTACCTTTCGACTTGGGCTTTGATCCAATCTGAAGATTCAATTGCATAGTTTTTGTTCAGTTTTAAGGTTATTTCAATAATGGGTCTTGCTTTGGGTTTGAATATGAATCGGTGAATGTCAACTTGAAGATTCAGTTGCATAGTTTTGGTTGTGTTTAATGTTGTTCCATTAAAAAGTTTTGATTTTGAAGTTATAAAGTTTATTCGTGCAACTTCGGTTATGTTCTGATCTGATTTTGATTTCCATGTGAAGATTCATTAGTACTGAAGTTTGCATCTTTGATTTTTAATTTTTGGGCAGTTATTCTCAGGCGGGATTTGATGTTAAAGATGTGTTTCTTCACATCAAGTTAATTGAGCAAGCGTTGGAAGATTCACAGGCCGCGATTTTGATTGATGAGGAGTGTGATGATGAGATGCAGCTTCAGGGGTCTTTGTTCAAGTTGACATTTGCTTGCAACTCTCCGATTTCGTGGCCTGCAATGTCGAGTGCGTTGGATAGTTCCTCCATTTGCTGCAAGAAGATTCAGATCTTTGAGAAGAAAGGCCTCACTCTTGGAATTGTGCTTTTACTTGTTCTTTCTGGGGCTGGTCAAGATAACTTGGTGAGGACCCGGGTTGAAAGTGCTCTCAAGTTTGCCATGAAGAAGCCTAAAGGTAGTGTTGTGAAGCTTCCTTTTGGGCTTTGTGGATGTCAAGAGGAGAATTTCAAGGGGAGGGAGCTTGGAGAGATTGAAGAAGATTGTAGCGGTGTATACTGTGAAAATTCTAGTCAAAAGATTCAGCTTGAAATGCCCTTGCCTAATTCGTCGTTTCATGTATCAGTAGACGAGTGGCAGACTATTCAGACAGATGCAGATGAGATGCAAAAATGGTTGTTGAACTCGGATAGTCTAGAGTTTTTGGAACAGATTGGACAAAATTCGTATAAAGGTGCCTACATGGGGAAAAAGGTTGGCATTGAGAAGCTTAGAGGATGTGACAAAGGAAACTTGTACGAGTTTGCACTCAGGAAAGATCTGCTACAACTGATGACATGTGGACATAAAAACATTTTGCAGTTTTGCGGTGTTTGTGTAGATGACAATCACGGGTTATGTGTAGTGACAAAATTCATGGAAGGTGGATCTGTCCATGACTTAATTTCAAAGAACAAAAAGCTTCAGAACAAGGATATTGTAAGAATTGCAGTTGATGTGGCCGAGGGGATCAAGTTTATGAATGATCACGGTGCTGCATATAGAGACCTTAATACTCAGAGGATTCTGTTGGATAGACATGGGAGTGCTTGCTTGGGAGATTTGGGTATAGTCACTGCCTGCAAGAGCAACCAAGAGGCAATGGACTATGAAACCGATGGTTACCGATGGCTAGCTCCTGAGGTATCCCCTTAATCACACTTACTTTATATTGTGTTGTGCTATTGTGTCCAATTCCTTTATTTTTAGTTCTTGTTATGAGTATTATATTGGACGAGATAAGACCTAAAAATAAGATTATAAGTTGGAGATACCGCTCTCTCAACAAGTTGATGTTGTAACGTTTAAAAGTTAGACTCAACTCAAATTTTAAAATGATATCAGAGTCTATCTAAGATCCGTTGGGCCATTTGCTGCCGGTTTACTCAACTCCCGCTCTAGATGTCCAACCATGAGTGTAAGAGGTGCAATGGATGACATAAGACCTGAAAAGAGTTTATAAGTGGGAGACAATGCTCACTGACAAGCCGATTTTATAGGAGTTGATTTAAGGCACAGCCCAAATCTTTACCATGATGTCTCTCGAAATATATTTGTCATATCAATAAATCTTTCCAAAAACTTTAATTTCATGCCTTAACTGACTTGTTTTACATTCGTCATTTTGGTTGAAAACAGATAATCGCTGGCGACCCCGAGAGTGTGACCGAGACATGGATGAGTAATGTTTATAGTTTCGGGATGGTAATTTGGGAGATGGTAACCGGTGAAGCAGCCTATAATGCATATTCACCCGTACAAGCAGCAGTAGGCATTGCCGCCTGTGGCCTTAGACCTGAGATCCCAAAGGACTGTCCACAAACTCTAAAATCTCTAATGACAAAATGCTGGAACAATACCCCTTCAAAACGCCCCGAATTCTCCGAAATTTTAGCGATATTGCTGCGAGCGACCAAACAACAACAATAGATAAATTTTGTCAGTCATTGTGGAATCTAATATGTTGATAGTAATTGAAGGGAGTTTCATACACAACACAATCATGAATCCTGTATGCTTTTTTGTAACCATAATGATGATGTAAAAATGTTTCATTCCTTGTTGAACAATTTTGTTCTTTTTGTTTTATGCTGTCTTTGCCATCATGAATCTACTATTTTCATGTTTTGTGATGGCAACATGAATGATGGAAATATTTAAACAGTGTCAAATTGTTTTGCTATGAGGAAACTAGGATTTTTGTTTTGTTTGTTTAGTGCGTATCTTAAGGGTCCCATTTGAGATTATGTTTCTTTAGATGTGAAACTGTCAAGGTCACTGTCTCTCATTTTCATGATATATTCACTTTTTTCATCTTTTAAGGAAGAAATCAAGGTAACCTTTTTTTCTCCTTTTGATAGATGGAATCATTAGACATTCTTCTTAGTATTCATCTTGAAATCATTAGATATTTATTGTGGGGCATGGTGCATGTGAATGTAACACAACTTTCTTTATTTGTAACTGTTGGACTTCTATATAAACAAGTCATAACTTAAAACACTTTTGCACATATAAATGACAATGTTTACTTCCTTAAATGAATTGCCTAATAGAAGCCTAAATTTTATCACAAACCTTTGAGGAATCCATGAGTATTGTACAAAGAAAGTAGGAAGAGCTGAAGCCACATATTGAGCTGAAGTCATCCTACTTGCCCTCGTAAAAAAAGTTCTCTTTCAACTATCCAATCTTGTATGAAGGCATGCACTAATTTAACTTTTTTTTAATATTACAATCACTTACAATAATTCTTACATATATTTTTCTTTGATTGTCCTTTTTTTTAAAGGTAATGCATAACATTGTGTTCTCATAAGTCATTTGGAAGGCACATTCGAAGTGGAAAATAAGAATTAAACAGAAGGAATTATTTGGAGACACATCTAGAGTGGAAAACTCTAATTTTCAAAAGGTGGATGTTGCAACTTTTTGAATTTCTAGAACATGCTTGGGTATGGTGAGATCAATCCATCAAAGATAAGAGAAGACATGGATAACTGAATGTTGATATTTGGGAGGAAATTAAAAGAATCACGAGGAGAAGACACATGTCGTCATATTACCATAAGGAACTACACAATAAATTATATAAAGACTCGTTCAAGGTACCAAGAGTGTTGATGATTACTACAAGAAGATAGATGTTGCAAAGATAAAATATAATATGAAGAATGATAATGAAATAACAATGGATAGATTTAACTATCAGAAATTAACTTCTCATTCCCAAAATTATACTTGGCAACCCCCAAAATAAATGAAATGATCTTAATGTCCAACAAAAATTCATTACCACAGTTTTTGAAATTTGTCTGAAATATCGGATTTTTTAAATCTTTGGACAATACCAAAAATTTGACGAAAACAAGTAAGTTTCCAGTAATTTTGTACCGGATATTTTAAAATTTCAGTATTTTATACCGGAAATTTCATAATTTTCAGTATCTGTATAAAATTATAAAAATACCGGAAAAATTGAAATTTCCAGTATTTTTTCCCATACCGGAAAATTTGAAAATTCCGGTATTTCTGTTTTAAAAAAAAATACTATTTTTTTATATTTTTAATTTTTTTCAGTGAGGTCTAGAGGCAGAGATGGTACTGTTGCGGGTTGGGCCATTGATAGAGCCGATGCTCCTGCTCGGGCGGCTGCTGATGAGGCTGGTACCTCAGTCTTACGTGCTGGACGCGTTCCTCCGACCGCTTCTAATCGGAAACGGATGGATGAGCAGGCGGGTAGGGGGTTTCGTGCACCTCGCCGCCGGGGTGGTAGAGCATCCACTACTGTGGACGAGCAGGTGCATCAGGATGAGTTTGCTGAGGTTGAGGCGGTGGCTGTTGTTCGGAAGCCGGTGGCTGTTGCTGAGGAGCAGGTACCTGTTGCTGAAGAGGAGGTGCCTAGAGTTGAGGAGCGGGTGGCTGTGGTTGAGGAAGGGGTTGTTGAGGAGCCGGTGGTGCATGATACGGACACCACCACAGGTGCATCTACAGAGCCATCTGTACACACTGATGGAGCTTTTCCAGGAGGACCTTCTGACAGATCTGTTTTGACAAGATATGTTGACCATGTCGCTTATGGGATATGGCAGGGTGAGGTATGTAACATTGCTTAAGTGCTTAATTTTTATTATGTAATTTTTATAACACACTGTGTTTTAATTGTATTTTTTTGTTACAGGAGCATCCAGTGCTGAAGGTCATTTCTCACGGGTCGAAGTTGAAGAACTTCCCCGAGAGACCGATGCCTGAGCAGGTGGCGAGGATAGTTCGGGACTTCTATTTGATGGACTTTGCTGGATGCTCCTTGACGATGCTGGATGCCCCTCTATTATCAGCTTTTGTTGAGAGATGGCACCCGATGACCTCATCCTTCCATCTTCCATTTTTGAAGATGACGGTGACTCTGGATGATGTGCATTCCCTATTTCACTTTTTGATTGCTGGTACGATTTTTACACCAGTTCATAGGGACCAGGCGACAGCGGTGCATATGGTGATGGATGCTTTAGAGGTTGATGAGTTGGTTGTGCTTAAGGAGTTTGGCGACACTCGGGGCTTTCACCTCAGGTGTCTTGGTTGAGGAAGGTTTATCAGGAACTTGTCGATGCAGAGAGGTACCAGGCTGCCGCTAGGGCGTACATGCTACATCTAGTGGCATGTACTCTCTTTGCGGACAAGTCTGGAGTTAATATAGATGTATGCTATCTTTCTCTATTCAGCGACCTTGAGACCCCATGTTGGGCTTGGGGAGTGGCTGCATTGACGATGTTGTACACAGTGCTTAATGTCGCATCTCGTCCTGACACCAGACAACTTGCTGGTTATCTGAGCTTGTTACATGTATATATTCTTACATGGTTTTTTGTGTTTTATTATAATTTACTTGGGCTTGATTATTTTTATTTATGCAGTGTTGGATCTACGAGCACTTCCCTCACATCTGTGAGCGGAATATCCAGCATTGTGCGGCTGCTGACCCTTGTGCGAGGAGGTGAAAGGCCAGATAGACTCATCCAGGAGGGATGATTGATAAAATATTTTATTATCATATTTATGTGCTAATTTCTCATTTATATTATCGATCGATCATCGTAGAGTTCCTAATTCCTCATCTTTGTTGTTTCTTATAATGTAGTTTTATTTATTTATTTAAACTAATAAAAATAAAATGTAGAATGATCGTATATTTTTTATATTGTATTTTTTTCTTATATTTTATTATAAATATTTATATTACAATATTTATAGGTTTTATGTAAGTAAGATGACTTAGAATTAGTAAAACACAATTTCATGATTTTGAATATTTTTGAGGTTACCTAATTATTATATTAATTATTAATACCGTAATAGTTAAAAGTTAATAAATATATGAAAAAACTTTGTTATATATTTTATTTTTGAAATCACAAATTATGTTTATCAGGTATGAAATTCTCAGACTCTTGAATTTTTATTCTCATATCTGTTATTGTTATTTAGTATAGTATAATTTTTCTCTTTTCATTCAGACTAATAAAAATAAGGCTTAATTACAACTTTGGTCCCTCTATTTTATTATTTTTTTAATTTTGGTCCCCGCATTTTAAAATCCACGATTTTGGTCCCTCTTTTAAGTTTTGAGTTGGATTTTAGTCCCTCTTCCAATTTGAGGCCAGATTTTAATGACATGGCATATAAAATAATGGTGTGGCGTGACTTAATGGCAAAAAACAATTTCCACGTCATTCAAAATTATTTTTTATTTGAATAATATATAAAAATATTAAATAAAAAAAATTCATAAATAAAAAAAGTATTTATATCTTCATCTTCATAACTCAATTCTTCATCCTTTATTTTTCCAGATTTTTTCCACAAATCCTCATAAAAAAATCAAATCAAATCAAATCTTCAATTCCTTTTTTTTCTCCAGATTTTTGCTTAAATCAAATCTCCAAGACACGCACATTTTTCCAAATTTTTCCACGAATCTTCATAAATCAAATCAAATCTTCAATCCCTTTAATTTTTCCCATATTTTTTCATAAATTTTCAAATTTTTCCATTACACCATTATACCAACAACGCAAACACCATTACACAACGATTTTCATTCCAATAAATTTACTTTTGTTTTTCCAGATTTTTCCACAAATTTTTAGATTTTCCCCACATATCTCTTTCTATTTCTTCACAGAGGAGATGAAGAACATTGGATATGGATTTCCATTTTAAAAAAAGAAAACAGAGAATCAGAGAATAAAAAACATTGTGACCGTTTCCTTCGCCTCTCTTCAGATTCACCGCCACAGCGCCCCACCATCTACGTTCACATCAGCTTCATTACCAACGACTCCGCCGTTTGAGTTTGATGTTTTTGACAGCGTGTTGCAGCGGCAAAGTGAGGCGAGTTGGCTTTGATGGCGGCGATGCGTGTTGCAGTATTCATACTCAAATGGAAATGGAAGCAGTTGTCGGTGTTAATGGTAGACGACGGCGGTGCGTGTAGAGGTTGGGAGAAAAGACGTTTCTTTTTTGTGTTTAATTGTTTTTCAGAAGAAGACAAGTGGCATATTATAATGCATTAGATTGATCTAACAATTGACATGATTTTAAAGTCAGACAATCCTGGTCCGAAGAGCATCACCTTCTGATTTTATTACTGGTTCCATTTTTATGTTACTAATGTTGTTGCAGGTTCTATGGCATGGCAATTTGAGGAAGAAGATGCAATAATGGAGTTAGGGTTTTAGAGTTGGGGAAGGAGGTGACATAATCTGAAAAATTGGTAATATTAATGAAATGTGGTGGTGGATTCGTGGGTGAGGATTAAGAAAATTGGGGAAGGAGATAAGGATTTGAAAAATTGGTATTATTAATTAAATATGTTATTATTAATTTACTATTATTAATAAAGTATTGTTTTAATATCATTAACATAATTTTAAATTTAAATAAATACATGGAATAAAATTGGGTAAATGTGGCATCACACGTCATCATGTCTAGTGCCATGTCAATAAAATTTGGCTTCAAATTGGAAGAGGGACTAAAATCTAATTCAAAACTTAAAAAAGGGATCAAAATCGTGGATTTTAAAATATGAGGACCAAAATAAAAAAAAAACAAAATAGAGGGACTAAAGTTGCAATTAAGCCTAAAAATAAAAAGTACAATTATCATATTTTTTGTATTTTGTAATTTTTCTCTTATTTTATTATAAATATTTATATGTTTTATGGAAGTATAATGAATTAGTATTAGTAAAAGACAATTTCATTATTTTGAATATTTAAATATTTAAGTGGTTATCCAATCATTATATTAATTATTAATAATTTAATAGCTAAAATTTAATAAATATGTTAAAAAACTTTATTATATATTTTTGTTTTTGAATCACGATTTATATTTATACGATATATTCTTTTTGTTATTTGGAAAATTTTAGAAGAAGAAGATAAGAGATGTTTAAATTTCAGTATAATAGAGTGAAATTTTAAATAAATGAAAGATGGGGAAAAAATAGAATTTGAAAATAAAGTTGATGAGGTGGCAACTCAATGCTAGAGACAAGTAATTGAATGAAAGAGGTTTTCTTTGTATAAATTAATTACTTTTTTGGACATTAGCAAAGGTAAATTTTTTTCAACAAAAGGGTAATGTGGGAAGTTTCTATGCATCTATCATTCTTTGATAGATAGTTGATAAATAGCATACTCATACATTGTAATCAGGGTCGAAAAGTTTCATATATTCTCTATAGAACTGAAGTACCGGAGTCAAAGAGTAAAACAGTTTGTTAGAAACATGTATGAATCTGCATCTTTTCTTTTCATTGTTCTTTTGTTTTCGTAAATGAAAAATTTATCTTTGGTGTTTTTTATTTCCAATCTTTTTTAATGTCATTTATTGCATTTACATACTTTTCATTTACCAACGTTTTTCTTTAATTAAATTTTGTGTTTATTTTGTCTTTATGCAAACGGTTGCATTTAATTTACACACTGCTTTTCATACTATTACTTTGCACAAATTGCTCCTGAGATTTTATGAGTTAATCTCACAAGCACAATAAACTCATGATTGTTTACCAAAAACACTGGTAAACAAATCGGCACGCTCAATGGGACCCTTTTGTACAAATAACTCTAAAATGTTTGCAGAAAAATGGCATCGTACGTTCATTCATTTGTGCTTTCTTCATGCATAAAATGATTATGAGTTTCAAGCGTATATGCGTCAGAAGGTAGTGATACCTGAATCAAGCGTATTAGCTCAATTAGCGGCCTACGTGGCTACAGAGTCTGAAGTTGTTAAGACAAATAAATTTGGCTCAGAAGGCAAAGAAAGAACTCTAGAAAGCCAGAGGCTCGACTGCATATACGATGATGAGCCTTTGGGGTTCGAAAATGACTCGACAACCTCGACAAAAAAGATGCGAGTGCAAGATCCTTTGGAAAAGGTAGATTTAGGAGATAGGACTAGGGGTGGAATACGGGCGGGTTTGGGAGGTTTCGGGTCCAAAACCTTCAACCGGCCCAAACCGCGGGTGTTAGTCGAAGGCCCATTCCGCCCATTTATGAGTACGGTTTAATCGGGTGACAGATTTGTCGGATAATGGGTTATTCGGTCTGGTTTGCACAGGTTGAGTTAAAGGTTTTGAATTTTGACAATTAAAAAATCTAAGTAGAGTTTGAAAGATAAAATTCAGAGTTGGCCTGAAGAAAAAAAAATCATCAATTATAGTTGAGAGAATAGCCTTTTGACTAGAAAGTAGACATATAAATTATAGATGGAAGATGAAAATCTGGTTGTGGATCTTGAACATTTCCTCAAATCCAATATAGTTGAGTAGTTAGTTAATTACTAACCGTTAGTATTGTGAGGAAAATAAAGAGTTCAATAGAATTTAGTTTTTGAGTGATTTAATGTTGGTGAAGTATGAGTTAATGATGAATGAAAAAAAATAGTAGAACAAAAAAGATTTGAGTAAGTGTTCTTAATAATGAAAGAATGAATTAAAAAAAGAAGCATGATTTGTGTTTGTGTCTTATTTGAACCGTGAAGAAGAAAGGTTTATGTAATGAAAAAGAAAGAGTTAGAAATAAGTGAATAAATTTATGGCATCTAGCAGCAAATAGTTGTTTGATTTAACATGACTATAAAATTTGAATATTAATAATGACAATGTAGTAGACTAGGTTAGGGCTAGGGGTAGTATTAGAAATGATATTTGATCAAAATACATTTTAATAATACACTATACTTATATGTAAGTAAAAGTGGTAAGGTGGTGAGGCACACAACCCACCAACACACTGAGTCATTTTTATACATATGATCTACCCCTAGATAGGACGACTAAGAAGCCAACTTACATTATTTTCAAATCGCTCCAACCCTAAAGCAACAAGTAAGTAAGGTGCTGAAGGAGTTCAAGGACTGCTTCACATGAGGGGTACGATGAAATGCCTGGACTTAGTCGAGATTTGGTGGAATTAAAGCTACCAATCTAGCCTGATAAAAGGCCAGTGAAGTAAACCCCAAGAAAGCTTGTGCCAGAGGTCCAATCGAAGTTAAAGGCAGAGATCGAAAGATTGCTTAGAAATAAGTTCATCAGACCTACCAGATACGTCGAGTGGCTAGCCAATATAGTCCTAGTTATATAAAAGAATGGTACTTTTTGAGTCTGCTAAGTGGCATTTTTGGGGGGCATTTGTTATCCTAGAAGTTCCAGTTAAAAGGAATTTAATAAAGAATGGTGCGTTGATAAGCTCTAAGTATTGAAAGCATTCATTAACAAGCTTCGACAAAAATTGTCCCGTCGACTGAGAAACTTCGACCAACATGATATGTATGGTTTAGAAGAATCACAAGAACAAATTCACAATATTAAGATCACTATTTCCTCTAAACATGTCCAAAATCTAAAAAAGGACATTCGACAAAATTTTGTCTCAACAAGATGGTTGCATCGACAAGGTCATTAGTTATCAAAAGAGTTTTATTATTTTTCTAAGTCAAATAATCGCTTTAAGGAAGAGGCGCATCAACGAATACTGGATTAGATGTTCTTGAGAAGAAGTTAATTGTTCTGAGCAGTTACGAATGTGGGTTAGTGGACTTTTTTAGTAGTATTGAAGTCTAAAGATGTAGAAGCATTTTATAAGGTTAAAACTGCATGTTTTGATACTGTAGCAACCTGCCTAAAAATTTATAATTTAGAGAGTCGCCACCTATTCTGAAGGGCGAATAGGAAACCCTACGCAGTATAGAGATCAGGGTAAGATACTATATTCAGGTCGAGGGAAGGTGTTAGGCACCCTCAACCCTTTCCTAAAGGCTAACATTCAAAGATAAAGGTTTATGGCAAGGTTTATAAAGAAAGGTGACAGAGAGTAATTACAAGGCTAATTATATTGACAGGATTAGAATTTAGAGGAAGGGGACTCGCCTTGGTTATCCAAGTGCCTACGTATCTCCTTAGGGAGAATCAGAGTCAACGTAGTTCGGGCACAGGATTGTACGCCTTTAGAATTAGAGTTTGAATGGTTTGAAGGCTTTTTGAATGGCATATCGTAGTTTTGCATAAGGATGAAAATCCGTAGTTTGATTTGAAGTGTTTTGAATGGATTTAAGAAATATTTTAAGATTCGGGCGTACAACCCTGATTTGGCACAATTAACCGCAATGATCAATAGGTTTGATCACCATAGTTAAGAGATTAGGGGTTTTGCACCATTACCAATTCAAATTGATTGATTCGATTATCACTAATAATGAATTAATGTGTTTTATTATTTTTGTGAATTTTATTTTGTATTGTTACCCCTCATAACCGATTAATACGATTACAAATAATAACAAATTAAATTTAGAACAAGGGAGGATTAATCATCACAATCAATAAGATAATTGCAACCATTTAATCGAATATAATTTGATTTGCATTTTATTTAAATAGAATTTTAATTAAAAGTATCGTTGACCATAGCGATTAATCGATTTAATCGGCACGAACAACAAATTGACATTTTAATATAAATATCACATAATAATTTATTTATAAAAAATAATTATTATATAATTAATATATATTAAAAGGTATTTTAATTAAAACAAAATAAATAATTAAAATTATTTAAGCTAATAGGATTAGGATTCAGTGTGGCTGTTATTGGAGTGTATGGTGTGAGGAACCAGCCTGGGGCGTTAGATCTAGGTGGATTTGAGAATTAACGGGTCAGATTTGAGGGTGCATGGTGGGATAGAAGGCCCTGGGCGCATGTAATCAGATAATGGAGTTTATTAAAAAATAAGTGTTGGAGGGGAGGCTCGAACCTGCGACCTCACCCTCATCAGCGTCTCACACAACCACCATGCCACGCAAACACACGCGTTAAGCAAATACATTAAACGAAACATATACAAAATCATGCCATTGACATAATGAAACGCGCGCGCTGATTCAAAATACCCAATACCATGATGCCACGCCATCATCTTCTTCGTGCAACCTGTAAATTCCAGAAAAATAGCTACGAAATAGCTACACTTTTGTTCGTAGCAAACACAAGCTTGGAAAAAATAGCGAATCGAGCACCTATATGTATAAACCTTTCGCGACCCCCCTATTATCTTCGTCTAACCCACACGAACCTGACCATGCCCCTGATTTATACCAATTTTAACCCTACAAGAGATACCCAATTTAAACCCTAAAACTCAAATCGGCCTCCAATGACCGATCCCACATAAACGCACAACAATCAAATTAACCTTCCAGAAATCATCACAACAATCAAGCGAAACGGAATATACAATCAAAATATCATGGAGATGCCTATATAATGCTAATCGATCCAAGTTTCAGAGTGGTTTACCTTGGCTTATTGGAGGATAATCTGGGGTTGTTGATGCTATGCATAGACCCAAGCAGCTTCAGAGCACTCCCACGAATGTATTGCAATCCTCAAACTCCTTTGAAAATTCTCCAATCCCTCAATCCGAATCTGAGTTTTTCTTGAAGAATTTTTGTTCTTGATGCTCTGCCTCTGTTAGCTGAAGATTTCGTTTTATGTTGTTTATCCTTCGAAGGAGTTGAGAATCGAAGGAAAGATGGTTACTGATGGCCATCCCTTAAAAAGTAAAAGAATGGCTACTGATGGTCATGCTTCGAAAAATAAAGACTTCTAAGTTCGATGAAGATAAGTGAACGCTGAAAGATTAATGAAAGCATATGTCTTCGGGACTTAGACAAAATTCATAGAATATGTATTCAAGTATTACTACTTAGCGTGTTTTTAGTAGTGTTTGTTTAATACACTGCCACGCGTCGAAGATGGACTCAGGCGGGAAGATTTGAAATTCGAAGACGGTTTCGTAACCGTTCAATAACAGATGGCTTCGCTGGAGGTTCTGATGAGAAACGTGGCAGCAAATTAGTATAGGACCGTTAAGGTCGAAACTAGTATAAATAGGAGTCTTAGTGTTAGGATTCTGTGTGTTCATTTTGTACAAATCACTCACATATTTACTCAAGTATCAAGCGTTAAGAGAAAGAGTTCGCTGAGAAAATGTACGTATGACACCACCATTTTAATACATGTGTATTATCTTTTTGTTTTTATCTTTCAGAATTATTGCATTTCGTTTACTTCTTGCCATTTACATTTCTGCATCTTTACTTTAACGTCATTTACTTTCGAATTACTTTCATGCTATTTACTTTCAAAGTCTTTTTTATTTCTACAGTTTAAGATTCTCTACGTTTCAATTGTCCTTTTACTTTTTTATGTCATGTCACTTCGTTGAAGTCACATTTATATGTAACAAAGTGATTATCAAGACTATTTGTCCTGTTAATCGAACAACGCTTATTGAAGAAGACAAATAATGAATATGGTTCGAACAAACATTGATAACAATCTTCTTGACTATGTGTCCTAGGATCAATCTAGTCGATCCTGCAAGTAACCAAATCATATTTATTATAGTTTGGAAGACTAGCGGTTGTTTACCGGAAATCACCGTAAACAAATTGGCACGCCCAGTGGGACGGTGTCAAGCAGATTGTTTTAATCAATTGCTTTATTTTTGTCTAGACAATATCAAGATCTTGTATGAACCTTAGGAACGGTAAATTAAAGAACAGTGCACAACCGATTCCCAAACGAAGGTACAACAGGAAAATGGTCGTTACGACCAGTGCAGGGGGTAATCAAGATCCCCCACACGGTTCAGGATCAGGAGCGGCAAATTCGACTTCTACTCAAGAAACACGAGATGCAACGGGTCCAAATGGATCGAGACCTGCAGATAATTCCCAGAATATGCCTGAAAATAATACAGCACCCTCAGGGACTGTTCCAGTTTCAGTGTCGACAACCGCACCCTCATCCACAAGCGCAGAGGACGTATTGTTTGCCTCGAAAAATGCTGCAAACAATTTATTTGGTCAAGGCACGAACCCCGCTTTCGAATGGAGACCAAATAATCCATACGGAATGCCATACCCATATGGAACAGGCGTACGAGGGGCAGGACATATATATGCCCCAACTAACAATGCGACATTTTCACCAAATGTTAGTTCAGTGGGTCGAAGTGCACATAACATTGGTTTCTCTACCCAGATGCCTCACTTTACCACAAATAACCAAGCAGCATTTCGACAAGAAATGGATGCAAGCAACCATGATATGGTAGGGGTTTTGGCCAGAGAATTGACTTCAGTTTTAAGCCCACTAATGGCAAATGTTACTACCACGAATAGAGAAAACATGGAGACTTTCCAAAAGATATCATCTCAGATGAATCGAATGGCAGAATTCATGGGAGTAACGCCACTTAAAAGGAAAGACAAACAGCCTTCGAATCAAGAAGAGAGTCCCATTTTAGAACGTGTACAGGACATAGTTCCATCATCTAGGACGGCTACTAGGGATGTAGGCCCCTCACGAAGAACAGAGGTGTTCGAAGGAACTCCAATAATTAACTTAGAAGCTTCAAATCAAAGAACTGTCCCCGTCCGACAAGAAACGGAGGAGGAGCAACCCAGATTAAGGATTGTGGGTAGGAACGAACACCCAGATGAGATTGTTCAAAGAGTCAGAAGAGAAAATCTGGCTACAGAAAATAACTTAACTGCCATGATAGAAAGGGTTATGGCCAACAATGGCCTTAGTACTGGACTTAGACGTCCAGACTATACATCCCCTATATCAGATTATATCATGCAAACAGAATTGCCTAGGGGCACTAAGGTACCCAAATTTACAAAATTTTCAGGCGAAACGAACGAGCCAACGGTGGAACATATTGCTAGATATTTGACGGAAGCAGGAGACTTAGCGGGAAACGAAGATTTAAGGATCAAATATTTCCCTAGTTCACTGACAAAAAATGCCTTCATTTGGTTTACTACTTTGCCACCAAATTCGATAGATGCATGGGCATACTTGGAAAGACTTTTCCATGAGCAATTCTACATGGGCCAAACTAAGATAAGTTTGAAAGAATTGGCCAGTGTTAAAAGAAAATTCACAGAAACAATTGATGATTATTTAAATAGGTTCCGTCTGTTGAAATCAAGGTGTTTTACAACAGTCCCAGAGCATGAACTTGTTGAAATGGCTGCAGGTGGTCTAGATTATTCAATAAGAAAGAAACTAGATACCCAATACCTTAGGGACATGGCCCAATTAGCAGATAGGGTTCGACAAGTCGAACGCCTGAAGGCAGAAAAAGCTAGGGCAAATAAAAGTTATAAGAAAGAAAGAGTGGCATACGTCGAAGCCAAGGATGCTGAGAATGAGTCTTTCGATGACTCATATAGCCCTGAAGAAGTCGAAATAGACTTGGCTGAATTGAAAGAAGCGCCACCTTATGCTTGCAAACTGCTAAATCCTGCCAATGGAAAAAATCCAGTAGAAAACGATAAGAATGATAGGTTCCCTAAGAAAACTTATACATTCGACATTACCAAGTGTGATGAAATATTTGATTTATTGGTAAAAGATGGCCAAATGATACTACCTCCAAATTCAAAAATTCCTCCGTTGGAACAGCGGAAGAAAAGAGGTTTTTGTAAATATCATGGGTTTTTAGGCCATAAAACTTCTCAATGTTTTCTTTTCAGGGATCTAATTCAAAATGCTCTCAATGATGGAAGGTTGAAGTTTGCTGACAAGACCAAGAGTCATATGAGGGTCGATACCAATCCCCTAAACATTGCTGACGCCAGCCTCTGCGAGGTAGAAGATATCAACATGGTGGAGGTTTCTGAAATCGAGGTTGTGGAGACTAAAGCAATGTTCAATGGAAAGCAGGCTACTGAAAGCCTAAATAGTGACATAATCTTCAATACTGATGTTGAAGAATCTTCCAAGGCAGAAATAACTGAAGCCTCGAAGGAAGAAAACAGCGAGGCCACTGAAGACCTCAGGATGAAACTCCAGAAAATCCAAATCTCTGAAGTCCCTCCAACAGCGGTTAACATGGTTAGCGCCAGACGACCAGTGTCTGAATTTGGCGAACTAGAGACATGGCTGACGAGGAAAAATGGGGGCATCGAACTTCCTCCAAGAACCGAAAGCCTCAAAGAATATCTCTGGAATTGCCACGAGAGAAATGGTGGTAAGCAATGGATGTGTTCAAGGTGTTCGATCATGCTGAATCGAAGGGTCGAAGCCAACTTCGAAAGGGTTCGACGCGAAAGGTGGGAACACCCAGGAAGAGAGCCAAATCCCCAGCTACAATTGTACCCAAAGATGGAGGAAAGCTTGGTAGGATTTTTGGTCAGATGCCACAAAGAGAACACTGAAGTTGCTCTCTGCCCAAGATGTGGGGCAGTCTATGACGAAATGCTAGCACGATCATTCGAACGTGTGTATTGCTACATGAGTCAAGAAACTCAGGGGTTGCGTCCCAACCTGTACGGTTTCGACATTTGGACTCCAACAAAGAGGCCCGATAGCCTACATCCTAGGACTCGAAGGGTGACGTTCAAAGTCCCTGCAAATGCACCCAGGGATAGGTGGGTACAAGTTGATGCAAGAACTAACAAATGGCGAAGTTGGGACCAAGGTGGTAGAACTGCAATGGCATATAGGAAACAATTTCAAAGATCAAATCGAGAGGTGTATCGGTTGGAGAATTATAAAGGAAAAAATCCTATGTCTCGGTCCCAGTGGAGAAGGCATCAGAGAATAAAAAAGGCTCAGAAAGAATACAGGCCAAGAGAAGCTGGAGACTCTAGTAGCAACCAAGTCCCATACCAGGGGGCAAAGTCGAACAAACCTCCGGTGGAACGCAGACTATTCGAAGCTGAAAAACTCTTGGATGAAGAAGACAAGATGCGTTCAAATTCTTGGAAAGAAGAGGATAGAATGACAAATGATTTTGACTCTGATGGAGTGTCATCTATAAACTTGAATTGCAATGTTGTCTCGGTACTCCCTCACGAGTTTAATCAGGAAACTGAAGTAGAAGACTGTGAAGAGGCTGATATCGAAGAAATGGCAAAACACAGACCCGTGTGTTACTATGTGCTGAATAACGGTGCAGTAGAAGAACAGAATGCTTTCTTCGAAAGGCCTGATGAGGGTATGCGAAATCATTTGAAGCCACTCTATATCAGGGCTAAGATTGAGAACGTGGGCATAAATAAGGTCCTAGTTGATGGGGGAGCAGCAGTGAACCTAATGCCTCAATACATGCTAAAAAGAATTGGTATGTTCGATACGGATATAAGGCCACATAACATGGTTTTATCTAACTACGAAGGCAAAATAGGACAAACTCTGGGAGTTGTTCAAGTCAATTTGACAGTAGGCTCAATTACCAGGCCAACCATGTTCATGGTTATACCAGCAAAAGCAAACTACAACCTTTTGCTTGGTAAGGAATGGATTCATGGAGTAGCGGCTGTACCCTCAACCATGCATCAGAGGGTGACAATTTGGAGAGAAGATGGTATAGTGGAGAATATCGAAGGTGATCAGAGTTATTACATGGCTGAGGTCAACCAGGTGAACAAAAACAACTTCGACAGGAACTTGGCAAACATAGGCCCTTGTCATGCTGCTGAAGAGATGTATACCCCAAACAAAAATGCAATGTACTATTTGACTTTACACCCAAATGGATTCCAATGGGATAGGGAGATCATGGATGGTCCACCAGATCCAGCAGCATCGGAGAATTATCCAGCAGTACGGCCAACGGGCTGGGACGATGACATTAATCATGTCTGAGTCTGCGTTCTTCGAAAAGATTTCGGCCTATGTGGCCGAGAACAAAAGAAAAACGGCTCTCGAAGCCGAACTATCAAATACAAAGATAGATACAGTCCTAACCAAAGAAGGAATATCAGAATTGGAAATACGTACGAGTTTCGAACTCCCGGAAGATACGGGTCCAGTTGAAGAGATCCTAGGAGAAGAACCAAGTCAAAGGTTAGATGCAATATACGACGAAGAACCGTTGGGATTTGAAAAAGACCCGATGGCGTCGAACATAAAGATGTTGGCCCAAGATCCACTTGAAGAAGTCAATCTTGGAGATAATGATCAAAAGAGAATAACATATATCAGCGCGAAACTAGAACCAGAATTGAAAGCAACGGTCATCAAAATGTTGAAAGACAATAGAGATTGTTTTGCTTGGGATTATGATGAGATGCCTGGTCTCGAAAGAGACTTAGTCGAATTGAAATTGCCAATAAAAGAAGGGAAGAAGCCAATAAAACAAACTCCCAGAAGATTCGCGCCAGAGATTCACTCGAAGATTAAAGCAGAGGTCGAAAGACTCTTACGGTGCAAATTTATCCGAACTACAAGGTATGTTGAGTGGATTGATAATGTAGTACCTGTAATTAAAAAGAATGGCTCATTAAGAGTATGCATAGACTTTCGCGACCTTAATGCAGCTACTCCGAAAGACGAGTATCCCATGCCTATAGCAGAAATGCTAGTAGACTCGGCCACAGGTTTTGAGTATTTGAGCATGTTGGATGGATATTCGGGATACAATCAAATTTTTATAGCAGAAGATGATGTATCCAAGAAAGCATTTCGTTGCCCAGGAGCAATAGGCACTTACGAATGGGTTGTGATGCCTTTTGGTTTAAAAAACGCAGGGGCAACTTATCAAAGAGCAATGAATTCTATATTTCACGACTTTATAGAAACATTCATGCAAGTGTATATAGATGACATTGTGGTAAAATCTACCTCGGGTATGAGTCATCTCGATCATCTGAGCCAATCATTCGAAAGAATGAGGAAATATGGCTTGAAGATGAATCCCCTTAAATGTGCTTTCTTTGTGCAGGCAGGCGATTTCTTGGGTTTCGTAGTCCACAAAAAAGGGATAGAAATCAACCAAAACAAGACAAAAGCCATTATGGAGACCAAGTCTCCCTCCACGAAGAAAGAATTACAATCATTGTTGGGTAAGATAAATTTCTTAAGAAGATTTATCTCTAACTTAAGTGGACGCACGCAAGCCTTCTCACCTCTACTTCGGCTTAAGCAAGGAAAATTCGAATGACGTGCTGAACATCAAGAAGCTTTCGATCAGATAAAGCAATACTTGACTTGTCCACCAATTCTATCTCCCCCAAATGGGAAGAAGCACATGCGCCTATATATTTCAGCATCAGATAAAACAATAGGCAGCATGCTTGCCCAGGAGGATGAGAATGGCATCGAAAGAGCCATTTATTACTTAAGTAGAGTACTCAATGATCACCACAAGAAAATTGGCAAATTGCGACGGTTCATTTTGGAAGATTACGACGGTTAGAACCGTCGTAATTTTCAATTCACGACGGTTACGGTTCTGTCGCAGAAACGTGCGTCGTGAGGCTGTTTCGCGACGGTTGTCAAAACCGTCATACCAACTGTCGTTGTCTTTTACGACGATTAAGAAACTGACGTAAACTGATTATTGCGACGGTTACTAACTGTCGTGAAATTTCGGTTGGTTAATTGGTGATTTTTTTTCTAATGCTGACTGTGGCAGTTTTAATACAAACTATGGAGGTTTATAACCCCCGCTAAATTAATTAAAATTAAAAAAAAAACAATCTAATATAATTGTAAAATTAATTAGCAGCCACTACTAATTTTTTTAACCAACAAAAAGAGATATATTAATAAGAAGGCATAAGTGATGCCTCACACAAGTACAATGAATTGATACAAGTTCCTCACACTAGTGTAAAGGAAAAAGAAAAAAAAACTCCTAGATCAAATTACAAATACCAGAAAGAGCAGCAACATGATAATCTACATCTCTGGACCTCCGAAAACAACCACCTATTTCATATTGCCCCCTTTCCGAATAACAGAGGAAACAATACATAACCAAAAACAACGATATACCATGGCGAGCACAATAAACCAGAGCTGAGCCTAACAATGAACGACTACTCAGAAAATTGAAAATCAGAACATCTGAAAGTTGGTTTGTATTCTGCTATCTTCTAACCGCAATAGCGACTAGCTACTGCAATACTCCAAAACGATAATCCCGAGCTGAACCAAACAATGACCAGCTGTTGCATTATTCCAAACCAAACAAAATTCTCATTTCTCAGCACGGAAGAACATGGCACCTGACCTGACAAAGATTCAATGCACATTAATCAAGATACATGTGGTCTTTGTATTTAGAAGATTTTTGTCAATTTGGTTAAGCTTCGCTTCATAATTTAAATCATAAAATTTCATGTTTTCAACCTATGTTTCTTATAATTATTTCCCTCAACATGATACTTAAATCCTAATGAAACAATTATCGGCATTTCCTAGTGTTTATTATATGAGAGCTTAATGACAAGTACTAATAGCACTTATAATGACACATTTATAGTGAGTGCTAGAACTTGATAATGAAACACACAATTGTTTTAACTTTGAAAGGCTTGAGAATTTTGATAATATTATGAAGTATCTTATGCATGCTTATACTATAAACATTTTCAGTCATGCAAAACTTAGTCAAAGAGATGTAGTAGATATACACAATAGTTTTTTTTTCCGAACAAAAGAACATATATTCAAACATTCTATGGCAAGAATATCCAAAGAACATATTTTCAATTAAGGGAAAATAGAGATGGATTTTGGAAAACCTTTTCATCAATAAGACACTTAAATCATAGATATTGGAGGCTTGAGAATGAAATAAACTAAAAACTACAAAAAGTAAAAAGTAATCTTCATAGAAAAAACTTCCTGCAACATGAAAAGATGTACCGTTACATTAGAATAGTAATCTTCAATTATACCACCTAGGTAAACAATACTTATAGTTTTTCTTAAACAAATAGCATCATTAGTTTCCCAATAGATCAAATACCTGTACTTATCATGTCCTGCAGAAAATGTAGGCATGAATTCTTTGCTCTTGGGCAGAGGAACTTCACGAAACCATTCATGATTGAGAGCAGCTTCATATGCATACAATAGTAGATGTTATACAAAAGAATATACCTGAAAGTAAATATTTTATACATAAGATTATACCAGAAAGGAACATTTTAGTTGTTAATAGAAATTACAAAAGCGGAAGAAAAATAAACCGAGAGTTGAGCTTACAAGATTATCATCTTCGTTTTTTTCATCCTTGATATTTTTTAGGGATAAAATTGCATCCATATAAATCAAAAAAATTTCTTATACTAGTTTTTGTTCTCTTTCCTATAAAGCTTGTATATATGTGTTGAGACTACAATAACTCACACCATTTTCCATGCATCCTAGTTGAATTTGGTTGTCAGCAACAATCCCGTGGAAGCTATTTTACCAACAAGGAAATAAACAGGGAACTAGAATGATTAATCAACAGGGAAATCATGATATTTAAGTTTTGATCCAATGGCAATAAACACCTACAAAGAAGGCTACAAAACCAAACTCACTTCAATGTTAAGAACCATATGAACTGGAAAAGTAGGTATGAGGTTGTTCTCATATCCAACCTTGGATCAACAAATTATTAAATAAAACACAAACCCACTTTAATTAGGAGAACACTAAATTCAATCCAAACCTTGGATGGCAACCAAACAGTAGATTCAATCATGAAAACAATAGATTCAATTAGGAAAACAATAGATTAAATAAAAACCAAACTCACTTAAATGTTTAGAAAATCACTAAGATAAAGAGAACAAAATGAGATGGATAATGGTGTTGTCATATGCAACCTACGATGCGCAATGTCAAGGGGCGAAGATGTTGTCAAAGCCGATTGAAAAAGTAAAGGGTAATGGTTAGGTTAATAACAAACAAATATGTCTGAGCAGGTGTTGCTCGAGCTTCCAAACAAGTTCTAAGCACACGATGCAAAAAAATTCATTCCCTTGATATTGAATTACAACCACATCTTCATGCGTATACAATCTTGGTGCTAGCATCGACACTACTAAAACCTAACAATGGAAACATAATCATGAATTTAGAGAATTTTCATTACAGAAAACCCAAACACAACTAAATATGCTATATATACTTACTAACATCATAGAAGAAATTACCATAGGAATCCATAACAATGCCATATTCAACACATTGCTAGTAGGCTGCCACTGGTTTCTAGCAGGTCGAAAAACTCGATTGCGATAGACACTGCATGATGACCCGGAAATTATACGATTCCTACAGCAGCAGGGGGCTGCCTAACGATGGTACAATGGGTGTAATTGTTTCCGATTTTACAACATCAGTATCATCATTCTCAACTCACCCAGCTAACTGTTTGTCTTTCTCCCTGATAACGTGAGTTAGAAAGTTAGAAGAAGTGAATGATTCTTCTCAAATCATACAAAATCCTAAAGGGTTTAGGGTTTAATAATTCTTCCATACAAGTTATCCTACATGGTTTCTTCCATACAAAATCAACAAAATTATAAGAAAAAACCTAATTTGCCTTTTAGGATTTTAGGATTTCAGATGAAAAAGAAAAAAGAACTTAGGATTTTAGGGTTTTGATAGACTAACCTCTTGAGTTTACTTAGAGATTTTTCTTTGTGTTTTCCTCTTGAGAGTGGTGGTTTTCGTTTCTTCCAGTTGAGAGAGGTCTAGTGGTTTCCAATTGAGAGTCATCTGCATCTACGTCTTTTCGTTGCCTTGCGTTTGCGTTTTTTGCTTTGCTTTGCATTTTGGTTATGAGTGTGAATGTGTTTTAAGTGGGAAAGTTAAAATGGGGACGACAATTTATTTTTTCCATAACCGTCGCGGCCATGTTATGGAGGAAGGCGGTTCAAAAAGGGTCGTGACTCACTTCCATTTAGTTGGTTGGGTATTGTGTGGTATGGGGGAGGACGGTTCAAACCGTGGTGACTCCTTCTATACTAAGGGCAGTTGTCCAAAACCGCCGTGACAACAGTCGTAACAAGCAAAAGAGGGCGGTTACTATTAAACTGTCGCAACTTATGTGTCGCAAATCCTATTTTTTCTTGTAGTGGATGCAGAGACTAGATATACTGATATAGAAAAACTCTGCCTTTGTTTGTATTTCTCCTGTATCAAACTAAAGTATTATATAAAGCCAGTTGATGTTTACGTTTCATCTCATTATGATGTTATTAAACATATGTTATCTAAGCCAATACTACATAATCGAATTGGCAAATGGGCTTTAGCCCTTACTGAATATTCATTAATATTTCAGCCTCTCAAGGCAATGAAAGGTCAGATTGTGTCAGACTTCATTGTCGACCATGCGGTGGTTGAGAATCATCAGCATTGTGTAGATTTGAAACCTTGGAAGTTATATTTCGATGGTTCAACACATAGAGAGGGAACTGGTATTGGAATGTTGATAATTTCTCCTGATGGAATTCCAACAAAGCTCAAGTATAAAATCGAAGGTCCATCATGCTCCAATAATGAAGCTGAATACGAGGCTTTAATTGCTGGACTTGAGGCTTTGTTAGAATTGGGGGCAACCAGAGTCGAAATTAAAGGAGACTCCGAATTGGTCATCAAACAATTGACAAAGGAGTACAAGTGCATCAAAGAGAATTTGATCATGTATTTTATCATCGCAAATAGGTTGCTCAAGAAATTCGAATACGTGGAATTAAAACATGTACCAAGGGTGAATAACCAGGAAGCAAACGACTTGGCTCAATTAGCTTCGGGATATAAAGTATCAAAAGAAAAGTTGGAAGAGTTGATTGAAGTAAGAGGAAGAGCAATGTTTACTAAACTTTCGCCAAGTGATCTGGAAGATTCACAATTGGGTTATGCCAATAAAGAACAATTCGAGGTACTAAATATAGATTCATTGGCTGACACAGACTGGAGGAATCCAATTATTAACTATCTGAAAAATCCTTCGACGGATACAGACAGAAAAATCAAGTATAGAGCCCTGTCATATTTTCTGATGGGAAATGAATTGTTCAAGAAAACTCCTGAAGGGGTATTGTTGAAATGCTTGGGAGAAGCAGAAGCATACTTGGCTCTGTCGAACGTACATAGTGGGGCATGTGGTGCACATCAAGCAGGGCACAAAATGAAATGGCTCTTGTTTCGTTATGGGATGTATTGGCCTTCGATGCTAAAGGATTGCATAGAGTTCGCGAAAGGGTGCCAAGAGTGCCAAGAACATGCAGGTATCCAACACGCTCCAGCAAACGAACTAAGTACAATAGTAAAACCATGGCCTTTCAGGGGATGGGCACTAGATTTGATTGGAGAGATTCACCCCAAGTCATCCAAAGGGCAAAGATACATTTTGGTAGGAATAGACTATTTCACAAAATGGGTTGAAGCAATACCACTGGCAAATGTGGATCAAGAGGCGGTGATTGAGTTTATTCAGAAACACATTATATATAGATTTGGAATCCCAGAAAGTATAACAACTGATCAGGGATCAGTCTTTACTGGACGAAAAATGCAAGATTTTGCCAGAGAAATAGGTTTCAAGTTATTTACTTCTACACCTTATTATGCCCAAGCAAATGGACAGGTTGAAGCAGCAAACAAAATAATAATTGTCCTTATCAAGAAGCATGTAGGAAAGAGACCCAAGAATTGGCATAAGACTTTAGATCAAGCACTTTGGGCTTGTCGAACATCTCCAAAAGAAGCTACGAATACAACTCCTTTCCAGTTGACGTTTGGACATGACGCAGTACTTCCAATTGAGATATGTTTGCAATCAGTAAGGATACAAAGACAAGCAGACATTCCTCCCAACGTATACTGGGAGTTAATGATGAATGAGTTAGTAGATTTGGACGAAGACAGACTTCGAGCACTGGAAATGATAAAAAGGCAAAATGATGAATGAGATGAGTAGTCATGCTGAAACTGTTGTCATCAAAAGTTTCACCAGAGTTATTGCATTTTATCAGATTGGCAATAGTGGTGGGAGTAATGCTGAGACGAGCGTGTCGAATAGCAGAATCAATGGTGGTCCTACCTTCAGGATCTATGCGTAAAGACGCATTCATCCAGAATTCTGCCACCATGTTGGGGTAAATAGCACCCTCCAGGACTTCCTCAAAGTAGAAGTCTAGTTCCTGGTTAACAAACAGGGTTTCGATGGTGATGAAATGGCGAAAAAGTTCATCCTCAGAGAGTCTGAACTCGCCTCTAATGAGGGCTTTGATGTCGTTAAAGAAGAGAGGTTCAGCCATTGTAAGGTAAGAAAGTTGTTCTGAAAGAGAAGTTGTGTGTTTTCTTTTTTCTGTGTTTAGTTTGGAGAGAAAACGCATGAATGAGAAATTAAGGTGGTATTGGACCCTTTATATAGAAGGGGAATACTGAAGGGTGGGTTTTAATTGCCAATGAGTGATTGGACTGCGGTTGGTTTTCCAAAGAAAGAAGTTATGGCTTCCGCCGTTTCCCGCCCTTGGAAGTTGAGAAGTAATCATTAAACTGATGCACGCACGTCTAAAAACCGACGTTTTTGGAGAAAGTGACGTCACTTTTAATAATGATTATGGCTAGAAGAAGTGGAAACGTCAAGTCTAGAGGCAAGAGTGCTGCGAAGGATGTTCAGGTTCTACATGTTGCATTTAATAAAAGCACTGTAGGAAATCTAAAGATATATCTTGACAAGAAATTGAAAGATTTGCTAAATCAACAATGGCAAATATGATAGAGATAAAAGGGAGTCAAGCGTACAAATATTATATGTCTACAGTGGCCTCGATTACAAAATAAAGGTGCAATAAGTAACAAGATCGAAAACATTTAGTTGAAATCCTCAGGGAGATCCTTTTTGATCTTCAAATATTGAGTCTCCCATGAAGACATGCGAAGTTCAATTAGTGCCCGGTGTTTCTTCAACCTTTCGATTTCTGGCACTAACTTTTGTGCAGCCTCGAAATGTTTCATTCCTGACTGCACCACTTCGAGCAAGTCTTGTTGATTAGACTTTTGTAGAACTGCTTGACAACTTTCAGCCTCCTTTATCTTGCCCTCGAGTACTTTGATTTCTTGTTTCCAAGAGCCGATTTTCTTCTCATAATCATCAATGGCCTTCTGATTTTCTGAATGTTTGAGCCTGAGGGCCTCACCTTGTTTCGTTGCGTCCATAGCAAAATTCCATGAAGAGTCATGAGAGGCCTTTGTCTCAGATAATTCTTTTTCGACATTTTGCCTTCGAAGGATGTTAGCTTGGAGTTGCTCGAGTAGAGAGCCCAGCAGAACAATTACCTCTGAAACTTCTGTGGAAACTTGAAGCAAATCTACTTTCTTTAGAAGTTGATTTAAGTTGTGGCTCTTAATAGGGTCCCGGTTGAGAACATCTACAAGATTGACCCCAAAGAATCTTTCTTTTATTTGTCGAAGAAGACTGGGAATATCTTCCTTGTCACTAGAGTCTGCAGTAACAGCTGTTGAGACATTAAGCTCCGGAGGCGAAGGAGTATTCACATTCATAATGGCCTTTAAGAAACTGAGAGGATCAGTTTGCTTAAGTTGTTCAAGCTCTGAAGGAGTAAGCTTTGCAGGGGCAGGCGTCGAAGTTGTCTCAGGAATGGTTTTTGCGTCAAGAGTTGAAGTTCCATGAGAAACTGGTTTTTCAGGCTGAGAAATCTCTTCCATAGCATCTTTCTCCGACGCGGAATCTTCGTTGTCATGTGATTGCTGGTTCACATTATCGCTGCCTGAGAATGGATGATCTTCTTCCAAATTTTTGCCTTGATGGGTAGGTGGGGATTCGTCAGTAGAGTGGCTTTCTTCGACTGGTTCATTAGGCAATATGGTAGCAATTGGCCTAACGTCTTCAAAGACTGGTGAAAGAACACGAGTTTGATTTTGAGAGGTACCTATGTTAAACAGAGCAAAGTTATTCAAAAAAAAAATATATAAGCTTTTGAGGAGTTTAGTTAACGAAAGTTAAAGTTTGACAACTACCATAAAGTTTGTCAACATCAATGGTGAGGCCAGGGTCTTTAAAACCGGAAGTAGCAGTGCCAGCATCATCCTGCAATAACAAGGTAAAGTGTCAGTACAATTATTTAGTTAAAATCACAAGATAATATGTGGGACAAACCCAAAGTACCTTGGGTGGAATATTGTCTGGACTTGAATTATGGCTTTCCACAACGAAAGTATTACTAGCAGCTTTCAAAGGAGACTCTTCAGAGGACGCTTTATCACCAGGAGAAACAGCTTTGGAAGGACTTGCCTTTCTCCCTTTTCTCGAAGGGGTAACAGCTTTGTATTTTTTCTTCTGTCCTTGTCTAGTTTGAGGAGGGGATTTATCTTCGCCATCCGAACCAGTGGTCGAAGAAGCTTTACGCTTCGAACCCGTTGGGGGTTTCGAACTCTGGCAAGTGGAAAATGAGGAAGATGAGTACTAATCACATATTGTACAAGATTGAGAGTATGAGATAAGTATGTACCGTGGGCTTCTTATCAGTGACGAGGGAGTCACTCCCACTTGGTTTATTGCTTTTAGATGTCCCAGAGTCTTTTGGGGCAGAAGCTTCCTTAATCTTCCTCCTTCGTGCAACAGCTGTAGTTGAGACTGAAATCAGTATATCAATAAAGAAAAGATAAGTCAGTCGAAAAGATTGCCTTAATCCAGACCTTCAGGTATTGGAGTCAGGACACGAACATGTTTAAGATCTATATGAAGATGTCCTTTGAAAGTATCCAAGGTATGCTTAGTCGGAACCACTCGTTCAGCGCGTTTTTTGGTACTCTCTTGAAGAATTTTGAGAGCATTCCCACACACGAACCAGTCTGGGAAAGGAGGACTTAGAGCCACACCAAAATCAGCACTTGGTAGTGGGGGGAATTTTGGAGGATTGAGTTTGAAATCCACTTCATAACGTAGTTCTGGTCGAACATACGAGGGCAATTTCAACTTATTTAGTTTGGCGGAAAAATTTTCGCGCAAAGTAACTGCAGCCTCACGAACAGTCCGACTAAGATCATCAGGCCTATAGATAGTTTCAAAGAATTTTTGAAAAGCTTGGATTTCTTTAATATGAGTGGAAGTACCTTTTTGGAAGTTCTCCTGCACATCATTGAAAGCTACAGTTAGTTCCTGAGCAAGGCTATCAGCATCAAAAATTTGAGAGCTATAATACTCTGACCACCATTGATGAAAATTTGGTGTAGAGTAAAAAGAAGGTTCAAAAGGAATAGGAGAAAGATTGGTGACGTCAACGTATTTGTCGATTTTTTGTTCACATTCCTCTTCAGTCAAATACAAAGTGTGGAAACACATATGGTTCCTTTTCTCATATAAGCACTTGGGTGTTATTTGAGTTAGCCCAAATTGTCTTGAGACCAAATTCGGTTGATAGCACATGAGGATACATTGACCCTTTGATGGTCGAAGACGGTGGGAAAACAATCTTGGAGTCAGAAAGGCTTCCCAAATTTCCATAGATTCGGTTTGTTGATCCTGAGATGTTGGTGGAAATTTTCGAGTAAACCATTCAGGACCTATTGTTCTGTGTACAAATGGGGCCATAGAAGGATCGAACTGGTCACGCCGAGCAAACATCATCGAATACGCCAGGAAATGTTCATGAAGCTTTCCCATTTCTTCTTTTGGAGTTAGGTAAGCTAACCTGGTCCCCTCTATAGTTCGATTTTTGATTATGCTATCCTCCTCATTGACATCTCCTCTAAAGGGAAGATGAGTTTCGAATGTAGCATTAAGCCACAGTTGCAATAGCCAGAAAGGACCAGCGTAAAGTAAACTACCAGATTTGAAATTCTTGGTAAGGTTTGCAGCTTCACTAAGGTTTTCATAAAGAGACCCTAGAAGTAGTTGGCTGAGGTTGAGCTTTTTCCCAGCATGCAATTGATTAGCCATGCAAAGGTACCTTTTCGCAACTTGAATAGACCTTGAACAGAAGGCACATCATGAAAGCCATAATGCTAGAAAAGCAATATGCTCTTCATCAGATACTGTCGCTTTAGTGGTAATATGATGCTTCTGGATGAATGCCGTATAAGTGACTTGCGAATCGTTAAAACCAATAGTGTCATTATCCATTTCATTGGGGTCGAAGTCCTGTAATAGCGGCCACGTCGAAAAGCGTGGGGGTAACCATTCCACATGGGAGATGGAAGGTGTTGTGAGAAGCATCCCAAAAATGAACCGCTGCTACTAACATGGGTTGGTTGTATTCTAAACCCGTTTTGACAGTTGAATCAAATCGTATATTCCTAATGTTTTCCAGAAGGATCCTTTTTGTTTCTCTACCTTTTCTAGCCAGGCATAGTACAAGTCAGGATCTTTGGCTAAAGGGATTGACCTAAACACTTTTACAGAATTGGTCATATAGTTTAACCTAATTTTGTTTAAAGCTAAAGGGATTGCGGTTGAAGTTTCCTCAATATTAGCAGATTTGCCTAAAGGAGAGCGACCGTCTTCATCTATCTTAACTTTGCTAACTAATGGTCTAGTCTTGTAGTAAGCAGGAAAAAACTTATTCATAGACTGGATACTTTCACTCGGTAACGGACCCATGAAGGCAAGAGTTTTTTTCAGAGAGTTCAAAGGGAATGATTACCTGGGAAGCGTAAATAGCGCGTATCTCTTCAGTGTTAGGGTTTGGAACGAACTCTCGTTCCCCAGAACGTGTTGTTGATTGGAGCTTCAAAGCGGGTTGAAGAACATTTGAAGATGAAGCCATGAAGAAATTGTTTGATTAAAAGAACAAGATTCTAAAAAGAGTGAAGATGTTTCAATTTTTTGGTGAAGAAGATGAATGAAAGGCGGTATAGAGACACAAGATCAAGTATTTAAAGGTTTAACGGAAACCTTTTTAAATCTTTTGGGTAAAGCCCGAGAGACACGTGGCGGCTGGTGATTTAATCCAACGGCGGTCGAATGAGTTAGCTTCACTCCTAGTATGTAGGAGTAATGATCAGGAAGTAAGGTTAAAACATGGGAATGTAAGTTATGAGAAGACATCTTTGAAAATGACAAGACGTTTCGGAAACAGTGTTATCAGTGATTATGACGCTAGTCAGCAGTCTTGGGACTTTCAAGGATCATAAAAACGAAATCTTATAATGACAAGAAACGCCTATTTCTATTGATTCTCGAAACAGGCATTTATTGGGGGCAATTTGTTAGCTGAAGATTTCGTTTTATGTTGTTTATCCTTCGAAGGAGTTGAGAATCGAAGGAAAGATGGTTACTGATGGCCATCCCTTAAAAAGTAAAAGAATGGCTACTGATGGTCATGCTTCGAAAAATAAAGACTTCTAAGTTCGATGAAGATAAGTGAACGCTGAAAGATTAATGAAAGCATATGTCTTCGGGACTTAGACAAAATTCATAGAATATGTATTCAAGTATTACTACTTAGCGTGTTTTTAGTAGTGTTTGTTTAATACACTGCCACGCGTCGAAGATGGACTCAGGCAGGAAGATTTGAAATTCGAAGACGGTTTCGTAACCGTTCAACAACAGATGGCCTCGCTGGAGGTTCTGATGAGAAACGTGGCAGCAAATTAGTATAGGACCGTTAAGGTCGAAACTAGTATAAATAGGAGTCTTAGTGTTAGGATTCTGTGTGTTTATTTTGTACAAATCACTCACATATTTACTCAAGTATCAAGCGTTAAGAGAAAGAGTTCGCTGAGAAAATGTACGTATGACACCACCATTTTAATACATGTGTATTATCTTTTTGTTTTTATCTTTCAGAATTACTGCATTTCGTTTACTTCTTGCCATTTACATTTCTGCATCTTTACTTTAACGTCATTTACTTTCGAATTACTTTCATGCTATTTACTTTCAAAGTCTTTTTTATTTCTACAGTTTAAGATTCTCTACGTTTCAATTGTCCTTTTACTTTTTTATGTCATGTCACTTCGTTGAAGTCACATTTATATGTAACAAAGTGATTATCAAGACTATTTGTCCTGTTAATCGAACAACGCTTATTGAAGAAGACAAATAATGAATATGGTTCGAACAAACATTGATAACAATCTTCTTGACTATGTGTCCTAGGATCAATCTAGTCGATCCTGCAAGTAACCAAATCATATTTATTATAGTTTGGAAGACTAGCGGTTGTTTACCGGAAATCACCGTAAACAGCCTCTGACCAGAATTTTCGTCCCCTATTCGTATGCCCCTCTTCCCCTACTTATAGTGAATGAATTTAGGTTAAAAAAACTCCACCAATATTCACTTGAATCAAATCTTGCCTCCTTTGAAAATTGGATTTAATTTCTTGAATCTTAAGCTACTATATTTGGCCTATTTTGTATCAATTTCCTCCAATCCACTTATGCACGAAAATTGAATATATTTTGCCATTTAATGTTGGTTGGAATTTGCCCATGTGGATATTTTAACATAATATTTGATTTTTTTACTTAATTACATCATAAAAATGAAATAAAAATATATATTAAATCAAATAAAAGGCTAAAATTTGTGGCATGTGGTTTGGATAACATAGATATCTTGTGGGCCAAGGTTGAGTCATAGAAAGATAGGCCCATTTGCAAGAAATCCAACTTAGGCCTCCTTTATTTCACATTTGGTCCTCCAAAATCAACCAACTTTGATCAAGCATATCTCACTCAATTTTTAGGCTATGAATGAGTTCTAATACTTTTTGGAAACCTCAAGAGGTCCTCTACAAGCCACTTTGGAACATATTTTCCATTTGGGGCTTTTCTCTTGATCATATCCTCTTTGACAACAAACTGCTTTTGGAGAATGCCTAAAAAGGACCTGTAATCGTTTGCACTGTATCTCTCAAATGAAGCATTTCTAGCCCTGGCTTGTGAGAGACAAAGTTGTAGAGAATCCAATTTCCTTCAAAATAGGCTTTGAGTGGGGAATTTTTGATGTTCCATGTGAAAGTTATGCCCAGTCAAAGTTGGGTTGACTTTCTCCTAAGAAACCCTAATTTGAACCTTTTTGTATTCGTTCATCTCTGAGTTTCTATTAATGGAATCATGATCAGTCTTTTATCAAATGATGGTTATGCTTCACATACTTGATGTTGACCAAACTTGGGAGGCTTTGACTATGCTCTGATTACGGTTGACTTTTAGGTCAAACCAGTTGACTGTGGATCATCTGGACTTTTAAATGAGTAATCTTTGGGACTGGATCTTGAATTTTGAATCATTGTAGGTGGAATATGGGAGGGAAAATTTTGGGGTATGACAGCTGCCCCTGTTCAATCTTCTTGAACCTGAAGAGGTAGAAGATGATTGGACACTGAAATGCCCTGAAATTTGCTTGTGTAGGGAAAGAGCTCTGTGGGAGATGGGCTTATAGATGCCACCCATTTGTCTGGCAGGATACTTGTCTAAAGCATATGCTTTTCTGACCTTGATCATTTGATTGTATTTGAGGAGAGAAGAAGTAATGTCTTACATAAGACCACCTGAAGAGGTTTCTGGAATGGATATGAAAATTTGTCTTGAAGAAGACTACCTGAAGAGACTGAAAATGTTTTACAAAGACTACCTAAAGAGGTTCTTGGAGAGGACAATGGATGTTTTAGAAAAGACCACCCAGAAAGGTTCGAAAAATGTCTTAAAGAAGACTGAAAAGGATGCCAAATTGTTTTTTTTTTGAAAAAGATTACCTGAAAATGGGCTTTAGAAAAAGGAATGTCTTGAAGAAGACTACCTGAAGAGGTTTTTTTTTAGAGAGGATTTGAAAACATTTTGAACAAAATTACCTATACAGGTTATTACATGTCTTAAACAAGATTGCCTAGAAAGATTATGATACGTCTTAAACAAGATTAACCTATAAAAGTATTTGGAAAGGGTGGGATATGTCCTAGACAAGACTGACCTGGAGAGGCTCTTAGACATGATACGGGATATCTTAAACAAGACTTACCTGGGAAGGCCCCTAGAAAGGACATAGTATGTTTTAAACAAAACTATCTAGAAAGATTCCTATAGAGGGCGTGGAACGTTTTAAACAAAACTATCTAGAAAGATTCCTATAGAGGGCGTGGAACGTTTTAAACAAAACTACCTAGAAAAGTTCCTATAAAGGATATGATATGTTTTAAACAAAACTACCTAGAAAGGTTCCTATAAAGGATATAAGACGTTTTAAACAAAACTACCTAGAAAGGTTCCTATAAAGGATGCGATATGTTTTAAACAAAACTACCTAGACAGGTTCCTATAAAGGACGCGATATGTTTTAAACAAAACTACCTAGAAAGGTTCCTATAAAGGTCGTGGAACGTTTTAAACAAAACTACCTAGAAAAGGTCAGGATACGTCTTACACAAGACTGCTTGGAAAGGATAGGATACATCTTAAACAAGATTGCCTAGAAAGGTTAGGATACGTCTTAAACAAGACTGCTTGGGAAGGTTGATAATTATCTTGGACAAGACTACCTGGAGAGGTAAGAAATTCTTTGATTGCTTCTAGATTGTCTTTAAAGAAAGACTTGGAATGAGGTATTGGAATTGTATCTGTTAAGATTGAATCGTTGATACGATCGTTGCATTGTAATTGGATGACAACATCCTTTTGATTATGAGGTGACCTGAAAAGGTAGCGTTAGTTTTATGCAATGTCATGATGCATGTGTCATGTAATGAGATTCTCAAAATAAATGAGAATTATGCATGTATGCTTATCCCACACTGCGGGATGTAAATAGTACAGGCGTGGGAAGATCAATTATGCAACAATGCTCCTTGTATGATACTAGTGTGACTTCCCGAATATCAGAAATTGTGAGACATGCCCCTTTATCTAAAGGAGGGACCTTTAGAGAGAACCCGAGTTTCAGCATGTCTTGCCTGATATGTATTGCCCCAGTGTTTGAATTCTTGAAAGATATGCCCCTAGTCAATAGGGTCCTTGATTGTATGCCCCTGTTTTAGGAAAATCCTCTGAACGTGGTTTCCTCATTCAAGGGTCTTTATCAGGAATGATTGTCTTTGATTAGACCAATTTCAAGGTCTCCTTGATGCTAAGTGTTGATTTGAATGTGAAGCAGATGCTTTTTTTAAAATAAGTCATGCATTTCGGTCGCATCCTGACGGACAGTGATTTGCTGAGTACTCGGAATGAGATGATGTCTTCTATAAGACTACCTGAAGAGGTCCTTGGAAAGAATGGGAAATTGTCTTAAACAAGATTGCGCTTCAAACAAAGCTCAAAGGGATGTGTTTGTGCAGAGGGTCAAAAATATTCCTATAGAGGGAGAAACTGTTTTAAGGAATGTGGGGTTTTAAACAAAACTTTAGGAAAAACATCTTGAAGAAGATTACCCTAGAAAGGATGGTGAACTGTCTTAGAAAAGACTCTGTACTTTAAACAAAGTTTGACAAGGTTCTTGAAAGCGTAAGAGAAGTTTGAATATGTCTTAAAAGACTAACTGGAAAAAGTTACGAGATGTCTTACAGAAGACTACCTAGAAAAGGTTCTTGGAAAGGAATATGTCTTAGAAAAGACTATCTGAAAGGGTTTGAAAAAATAGAAAGGATAAGAAGGTGGGTCTTTAAAAGACTGTCTGAAAAAGGCTCCTAGAAAGGGTGAAAAGTATTTGAACATGTTTTAAAGAAGACTATATGGGCAGATTGAGAAGTATCCTATAAAGGTTCCTGGAAAGGATGTGAGACTGGCATTGACACCATCTGATACTGAGTGGCCTTTGCAACGTGCCCCCAGGTGATGGACTTGCCCCATGGGCTATTCAGTGTCCTTGAGAGATTCCAATGGATCTTGATTAGATTGCCCCATGTAAATGGGATAATGACGAGTTATGCCATGTGTACACAGTAGCCATCCCAGTCATGAGTAAGGGATGTTTCTTCTTTTGACGAGTTTTTAAAGCTACTTCGTCAGTCACTAGGATTTTTAGCCATTAGCTATGCCCCATGCAACTTCTCCCTGATGTTTAAACATCTGAAACTACATAGACAAGTGTACTTTGTAATGAAATTCATAAGATGCGAATGCATATGTTTGTCTTGAAAGTTTAAAAACATTTTTTTTGAATAAAACGAAGTTTTTTTTTTGTAAGAAAGTGATATCAACTCAAAAGTTATAGTAGACCTTAAGGAGTCGGGATACCTTTGGTAACAGTGTGTTTTCGAACTAACCATGCTTCAGCTAGGACTTTTAAGGGTTGTAACGTGGCCTGGTTCACGGTTCAAAGAAACAAAAGATAGAGGCTCAAATTTTATTTGTACCCATCCCCATCTTCGTGATGTTCTCCAGTCCTATGCTCAGTTAGACTATGCGTTTAGGCTCCAAAAGACTTTGGGAATTATGACATTGGCATTTATGATGGTTCAAAAAAACAGAAGTTTACTTTGCAAAGGCAGTCATCCTCCTTTCTTTTCTTTTGTGAGGGTATGTAGTGACCTCTTTTCAACTTTGCCTGAACTGTTCGTTTTAAAACTACAGTCAGCGAGATGCCCCAATTTTGCCTAAGTATCCTTAATAGGTTTTGACTTAGCAGGCCCTTATATTGCTTTCTTTTTCTTTGCGGACATTGACTGCCAGACTTAATTGATGACGGAGAACCATTAGCGATTATGTTCAAAGGAACAACTTGGAATAATTAAGTTAACTGAGCAACTACCCTACCCCAGGTTATGTATTAAGGGTTTTATTTTATATGAAGGAAAACTCCTACTTCTTTAGGCTCAAAGGGGTTGACAAGGGATTAACATCCTTATATCTCCATTATTTGGGAATTGAAACAATGCATGTACATCATCAACACGGTCTGTTCGAAAGCGTAGTGTACGAAATTGTGGTATCGTTTTCGTCATTCTCCCTCAAAAGGTGTACGACTTTAATCGAGAGTTGAATATCACAAAGAAGAAAACCGAGTAAAAACACAGTTTTAAATATAGTGAGAACACTAGGAATGAATCAAGACAAACGTAAGCAATGCATTAATGATTGTTGTAAAGTACATAGCATATGTCATAAGACTAATGTTTAAACAAACGGAAAGAAATTGCGAATGAAAACACAACTAATGATCTAAGAAATCCTTCTTCTAGCCACCTATGGCACTGGACTTGCGAGGATCTTCGAACTCAATGAGCCCTTCTTCAATCAAATCTTGGATCTTGTGCTTCAACGGCCCACAATCCTCTGTATCATGACCAGGACTATCTGAATGATAAGCGCACCTAGCACGATGCTTGTATCCGGGAGCGGGGTTAGCCGGAGCTGAGTATGGAGGTAGCAGAGTTACCAAGTTCTGACTGAGCAGATGTTGCAGAGCTTGAGACAACGGCATGTGCAATGGGGTGAATGATCGTTTTGGCTTGGACCTCCAGGGGCGTTGGCCACCCTGTTGTTTTTGCTGATCCTTCTGTTGTAGTGTTGGTGTCTGATTAACCAGGATCGCTCCAACAGTGTTGGGTTCCTTTTTTCCGTCATATGACTTCTTTCTGTGATAGGAACCTGAGGGTGCCCCTTGTATTTTCCCAGTTTTGATTCCATCTTCAATTCTCTCACCAATGACTACCAAGTCCGAGAACCCTGAAGATATGCTTCCGACCATCTTGTCGTAGTATGGTCCTTGCAAGGTGCTCATAAATATGTCCACCAGTTCTTTTTCCATTAGGGGAGGTTGGACTCGAGAAGCCATTTCCCTCCACCTTTGGGCATACTCCTTGAATGATTCATCCTTCTTCTGTGACATGTTTTGTAATTGCATCCGATTGGGTGCCATGTCCAAGTTGTATTTGTACTGCTTCAAGAATGTGTTAGCCAGATCATTCCAGCTTCGGACAGAAGACTTCTCTAATTGCATATACCAGTCAATAGACGCTCCGCTTAAGCTTTCTTGAAAGAAATGTATGATTAGCTTTTGATCGTGGGCGTAGGCAGCCATTTTCCGCACATACATGCGCAAGTGATTCCTCGGACATGTGAGTCCTTTGTATTTCTCGAAATCAAGAATCTTGAATTTGCGAGGGATAGCCAAGTCTGAGACCAAACTCATTTCGAAGGCATCCACATTGAAGGCATCGTATCCTTCTACCACTTTTAGTCTCTCTTCCAGCGCCTTGATTTGTTCACTATCCTTGGAGTCTTCCCTAGAGTCGGGATTAGACTGTTGCGTCTGAGGTGCTTGGTCTGTATTGTCCACCTCTTGCACTCCGTATTGTAGATCCAGGTAATCTTCGTCCTTAGGGACATTGTCAGCAGGAATGCGAACTGTGTGGGTTGTCCCTTTCGTTTGTAGAGTGGGGACAAATCCTTCTTGGGAGGCTTCTCCTTTCTCTTGGAATTGGATAGCTCTCCTAACAGATCGGACTTGAGGTCTGTCCTTAGCAGGGCCAAAGCCTGGAACAAATCCTAGCAGCGGGTTTTCGTTATTGGGGATCTCATCCTGAACCAGGGTATCCCTAGACTGAACCTCTTTTGCCTTTTCTTTGTTGTCCATGAGGGCCTTCATGAATTCTAGCATCTGAGCCATACCTCCTTTAACCTCTTCCATACTAACCTTTAGTTGATCCACATCTTCGCGAAGGGCGGTTTGATTCTGTTCTAGCTGCTCCATCGATTTCTTTTGCTGAAATCTTGTTTGATAAGACGATCGGGATGTTAGGTTATCCTTCCCAATGGTCCCTTGCTCTGGAGATAGAAGAGAAATCTTCTCTTAATGCCATGAAAATGATGTGTATGCCATGCATGATATGCTTTGTTTGTATTGATGTCTTTACCCCCATCTATGGATAAAAATCTTTTTTTCTTTTTATCTTTTTTTGGATAAGACATGATGCAAGAATGCCCCTGATGAATGATGCATGCAAACACAAAGATATAGCAACAAACCAAACAAAACAAAAAACAAATCAAACAAGACAAAAATGCAAATCAGATCATAATATTTCAAGAAATCCAGGTTCATAGGTTCGACGTAGCGGCTCTTGGGAGCCAACCTTTTTATAGGGGGGTTCTAGAAGGTCTCATGGGGTCGTTCGTAGCCTCCGAGACTTTCTTGTCTCTTTGGATTTTAGAACAACTCATTTTATCCATGAGGTTCGAATTTTTGGGGTAGGTTCCCGGAGAGATCAGCCAAGTATCCAGTCCTGCCCTCAACAAAGTCAAGCCTCGTTTTGGACATTTCCGAATACCCAACCCACTCCGAGTGGAGTTATCAATGAGACTCGTAGGCGATTCATACTCCCCTATTGATCTCAAAGTTAACTCCCACACTTAGGGTTTTAACATTACATAATATGTCAGCAGTGCATAAAAATATGACAATTAGGCAATTAAATATAAATATATTAACATAAACAATTAAATATAAATATATTATAAACAATTAAATATTTTTTAGACAAAAAACCAAAAAAATAATTGCAAACCCTAAAAAAGGCGAATTAGCCAAACCCTAAAAAGTTGTCAAACCTAAACCCTGCCAAAACCTATAGGAGCATAGTATTCACCATTAGAGTTATCCCCAGCAGAGTCGCCAGCTGTAGCAACCTGCCTACAAATTTATAATTTAGAGAGTCGCCACCTATTCTGAAGGGCGAATAGGAAACCCTACGCAGTATAGAGATCAGGGTAAGATACTATATTCAGGTCGAAGGAAGGTGTTAGGCACCCTCAACCCTTTCCTAAAGGCTAACATTCAAAGATAAAGGTTTATGGCAAGGTTTATAAAGAAAGGTGACAGAGAGTAATTACAAGGCTAATTACATTGACAGGATTAGAATTTAGAGGAAGGGGACTCGCCTTGGTTATCCAAGTGCCTACGTATCTCCTTAGGGAGAATCAGAGTCAACGTAGTTCGGGCACAGGATTGTACGCCTTTAGAATTAGAGTTTGAATGGTTTGAAGGCTTTTTGAATGGCCTATCGTAGTTTTGCATAAGGATGAAAATCCGTAGTTTGATTTGAAGTGTTTTGAATGGATTTAAGAAATATTTTAAGATTCGGGCGTACAACCCTGATTTGGCACAATTAACCGCAATGATCAATAGGTTTGATCACCATAGTTAAGAGATTAGGGGTTTTGCACCATTACCAATTCAAATCGATTGATTCGATTATCACTAATAATGAATTAATGTGTTTTATTATTTTTGTGAATTTTATTTTGTATTGTTACCCCTCATAACCGATTAATACGATTACAAATAATAACAAATTAAATTTAGAACAAGAGAGGATTAATCATCACAATCAATAAGATAATTGCAACCATTTAATCGAATATAATTTGATTTGCATTTTATTTAAATAGAATTTTAATTAAAATTATCGTTGACCATAGCAATTAATCGATTTAATCGGCACGAACAACAAATTGACATTTTAATATAAATATCACATAATAATTTATTTATAAAAAATAATTATTATATAATTAATATATATTAAAAGGTATTTTAATTAAAACAAAATAAATAATTAAAATTATTTAAGCTAATAGGATTAGGATTCAGTGTGGCTGTTATTGGAGTGTATGGTGTGAGGAACCAGCCTGGGGCGTTAGATCTAGGTGGATTTGAGAATTAACGGGTCAGATTTGAGGGTGCATGGTGGGATAGAAGGCCCTGGGCGCATGTAATCAGATAATGGAGTTTATTAAAAAATAAGTGTTGGATGGGAGGCTCGAACCTGCGACCTCACCCTCATCAGCGTCTCACACAACCACCACGCCACGCAAACACACGCGTTAAGCAAATACATCAAACGAAACATATACAAAATCATGCCATTGACATAATGAAACGCGCGCGCTGATTCAAAATACCCAATACCATGATGCCACGCCATCATCTTCTTCGTGCAACCTGTAAATTCCAGAAAAATAGCTACGAAATAGCTACACTTTTGTTCGTAGCAAACACAAGCTTGGAAAAAATAGCGAATCGAGCACCTATATGTATAAACCTTTCGCGACCCCCCTATTATCTTCGTCTAACCCACACGAACCTGACCATGCCCCTGATTTATACCAATTTTAACCCTACAAGAGATACCCAATTTAAACCCTAAAACTCAAATCGGCCTCCAATGGCCGATCCCACATAAACGCACAACAATCAAATTAACCTTCCAGAAATCATCACAACAATCAAGCGAAACGGAATATACAATCAAAATATCATGGAGATGCCTATATAATGCTAATCGATCCAAGTTTCAGAGTGGTTTACCTTGGCTTATTGGAGGATAATCTGGGGTTGTTGATGCTATGCAAAGACCCAAGCAGCTTCAGAGCACTCCCACGAATGTATTGCAATCCTCAAACTCCTTTGAAAATTCTCCAATCCCTCAATCCGAATCTGAGTTTTTCTTGAAGAATTTTTGTTCTTGATGCTCTGCCTCTGACCAGAATTTTCGTCCCCTATTCGTATGCCCCTCTTCCCCTACTTATAGTGAATGAATTTAGGTTAAAAAAACTCCACCAATATTCACTTGAATCAAATCTTGCCTCCTTTGAAAATTGGATTTAATTTCTTGAATCTTAAGCTACTATATTTGGCCTATTTTGTATCAATTTCCTCCAATCCACTTATGCACGAAAATTGAATATATTTTGCCATTTAATGTTGGTTGGAATTTGCCCATGTGGATATTTTAACATAATATTTGATTTTTTTACTTAATTACATCATAAAAATGAAATAAAAATATATATTAAATCAAATAAAAGGCTAAAATTTGTGGCATGTGGTTTGGATAACATAGATATCTTGTGGGCCAAGGTTGAGTCATAGAAAGATAGGCCCATTTGCAAGAAATCCAACTTAGGCCTCCTTTATTTCACATTTGGTCCTCCAAAATCAACCAACTTTGATCAAGCATATCTCACTCAATTTTTAGGCTATGAATGAGTTCTAATACTTTTTGGAAACCTCAAGAGGTCCTCTACAAGCCACTTTGGAACATATTTTCCATTTGGGGCTTTTCTCTTGATCATATCCTCTTTGACAACAAACTGCTTTTGGAGAATGCCTAAAAAGGACCTGTAATCGTTTGCACTGTATCTCTCAAATGAAGCATTTCTAGCCCTAGCTTGTGAGAGACAAAGTTGTAGAGAATCCAATTTCCTTCAAAATAGGCTTTGAGTGGGGAATTTTTGATGTTCCATGTGAAAGTTATGCCCAGTCAAAGTTGGGTTGACTTTCTCCTAAGAAACCCTAATTTGAACCTTTTTGTATTCGTTCATCTATGAGTTTCTATTAATGGAATCATGATCAGTCTTTGATCAAATGATGGTTATGCTTCACATACTTGATGTTGACCAAACTTGGGAGGCTTTGACTATGCTCTGATTACGGTTGACTTTTAGGTCAAACCAGTTGACTGTGGATCATCTGGACTTTTAAATGAGTAATCTTTGGGACTGGATCTTGAATTTTGAATCATTGTAGGTGGAATATGGGAGGGCAAATTTTGGGGTATGACAGATACGCTTTTTCATTTTGGAAGTGTGTTAACCCACATTTTGTAAGTTAATACATACTCTAATCTTCTGGGTTATTATTAATTAATTAGATTTTCAATTATGATTTTATTTCTTTTTAGTTGTTTTATAAGAATTAACTTGGAGCATAATAAGTGCTCCCTTTTGTTGTGTTAATGTGTTTTTACTTGTTTCAAGGTTATTTATGTCGAGCTGAGGCACGACTGCAACGATCTACAGAAAGGAACACAAATTGAAGCAAGAGTGAACTTAGCCAAGGAGAAAAAGAATGACGAGTCCTAGTGGTTTATAGGGCAAACATGGAATGACGAAAGAATTGGAGGGAATATTTGTTGTGCCAAAATGAAAATTCCATTTGAATCAAAGGATAAGTATAAGAGGTGCTAGAAGACAAAACTATAGTATGATAGTACACTGCGTAATCTGTGCAGCGCCGCATGCATCTCTGTTGTGGCCGTCTGTCAGACTACACCTCGTATCCCACCAATAATTCTTGTACCCGTTTCCTTATTAGCCACACATAGGAATTTGGGTAATTATGTTGATTTTGTGATGAACATATGTGATTTCCTCATTTGTGACCCATGATCCAATATGACACAAGAACCTTAGTTGGGGACTATAAATAGGACCTTGATGAGATTGAGAAGAGATTTCAGCAATTCCAAGAGAAATACAGAAGTTATAATTGTGAAGAATATTGGAGAGTAGAAAGAGTTTTCTTCTTCTCACCCAATCCTGTATCAGCTGTTGAGCCCTAGCGCGACTGAAGTTATCTCTTGAAGAGTATCTGTCTCAAGAAGTTCTCAGGTATCTCTTAGATTTACATCTTTTTTTATTATGTGTTTAAAGATGTTCCTTTTGAGAACCATGTTTGTAGTTTGTAATCAGCTCACTATGAGCTAAACCTTTTGTAGTTGAGCAATGTGAAATTAATATTAAGTTGTTTTTATGTGATATGATGTGTGGTTAAGTGACTTGTTTTATTATATGTTAACCTGTTATAACTCTATTTCTTTGCCTGATCAACTTAGGAATATATAATAGCTTATTGTTGTGAGATATCTAACAACAAATACTTTTCTTAGTAAAAATGGTTGAAAGGGTAGGATAAAGATATTCGCTTTCCTAGCTGGCTTAGAGATAAGGAGCTGCAACTATTGGGGATTTCAGAATATAAACAGACATATATTTGGGTTATAAGTGAGTCTTGGATATTTTCTCCCTTGTTCTTTATATGCATGCATTGATGTTGTAGAGATACACCACAACATCACTTTGACCTCACATGTCACAACATTGCGCGTTAGCATACATATTCACTTCTAAAATATTAATGGATCATAGCTTAACTCATTAACTCTTGATATATTTCCACCATTCTATTCACACTATTATCCCTATTTTAGGTAAACATTGAACACTACAACTCACATATTATTTCTCTCTTATCTCATGCTTAAGAACCCAAATATAATTAACTACAAAAACAATCTAAGTAATTACATATTTCCCTGTGGGTACGATACTCTTTCTTTATCACTTGTTGCAATCAAACATATTTGCATGAATTGCTCCCTGGATTTTTCAAGTTAATCTCACAAGCATAATAAACTCGAGATTGCTTACCAAAAACACCGGTAAACACCATTATGGCTCTGATTTCCATGGCCATTGTGGGACACAAAAATTAATTTTATGAAATAATAGAAAAATCATTAATTAGTAATGATTAAAATGAAAAATCAAAATATAAGTGTTTTAATTTCATAGAAAAAACCAAAGAGTCTCATTCCAACAACTATATAACACCCTATTCTCTTTTTCCTTCTGTTTCACCACTTTACTCTTTATAAACCCTGAGAACTTTCATCTGCTGCAAACTTCATTCCCACCCTTTCTTTTACAACCTCAGGAGGGATAAGACTCAAGAATCCCAACTAAGAGGCGCAAGCGATATCCTTCCTAAAAGATTTGATCAGAAGTCATTCCTGAGGGCTCAATAGAAGTCTCGTCCGAGGGGTCAAACGCCTCGCCTGAGGGACTTAGGGTCTTTTCATTCGGGCTACATACTATTGGGCTTGAGGGACTTAAAATCCCCATACTAACCAAACTCTCACCTAAGGGACTTAAAGTCTCCTCGGGTGGGATCAAACTCAAGAATCCTGCATAAGAGACACAACTGATATCCAACCTAAGAGACTTGATCACAAGTCTTGTCTGAGGGCTCTACGAAAGTATCACCTGAGAGGCCAAATGCCTCACCCAAGGGGATTATGGTCTCTTCACCCGGACTACATACTACTCCTCTTGAGGGACTTAGACTCCACATTCTAACTAAACTCTCGTCTTAGGGACTTAGAGTTTCCTCAGGTGAGATCAGACTCAAGGATCACCGCTAAGATGCGCGAAAAATATCCAGCTTAAAAGACTTGATCACAAGTATTGTTTGTGGGCTAGATGGAAGTACAATCTGAGAGGCTAAAACGACTCGCTTGATATACTTATGGTATATTCAGCTGTGCTACATACTTTTGTTCCTCAGGGAATCATATTCCTCAAAATAACTAAGTCCTCGCCTGAGGAAGTGCAGAATCTTGGGATACTCCCTTGAGTTGCGATCTAAAAACACTTCACCCTCCATCAAATGCCCCATGTTTTAGGGACTATTTAGTGTGTTATACTTGTAAAATGCAGCGCTTAGGGCGATGCCTTTAGGCCGCCTTTAAGAGGCGACCGTAGATTATTACCCAAAGGGAGGTATTTCCTCACCCCAAGGATTTCATGTCTCATAATAGTGGGAAACATGAGATAAGACTTTTCTAGGACAGAGAAAAGTCAGGGTCGTTAACTGACCCACGTACTCTCTTGGAAATAGGGATTCAACGGTCCATGATTTAGTGAGTGGGCGATGATCCTTTCCAAGAAAACCTTAGTCACAATAGGCCTCTATATATACTCTTCCCAAAGGGGAAAAGGGAGATATCTTAACTAATACTAAACACACCCCTCATATGCTTATACCTAGGCATAACATTCATCTGCAGAGCCTCTCACCTCACGCTAGCATGACTTCTAAAACCACTGTAAAACACATCCTTACGAGGTCTCTCGCCGTCGTGAGCAATCTTTAACCACCATACAACGTAATATAACTATTAAGGCCTATGAGTCTCCATGCCATTGCAGGGGGGACATACACACTTATAATTTTGTTACCAATACACACTTAAGTGGAATCTTAAGTCTCTTTTCTTGACGAGGCTTGATATATTAATCTAGTTGGGTCACCATCATCAGTGAGTTAAAATTTGTTCCCACCAATTTTAACGACTATTTTTGTTGCCGAAACTTTAGAAAGGATCTTTTGCTTAAATATCAACTTCATACCTGCAAGCACATAAATTCCCATTGTATACTTTCAAACTATTCCAAACCTATTTGCACATTCATTTCAATAATAAAATCAAAGCTATTCAATATGATTTTGAACAGATAGTTTGGACCATTTACCAAATATCTCAATGATCTTAGTATAACTCACATACTAACATGTCGTTACACCTCCCACTAAAATGGAACCATAAAGAGAAAGCATTTGAACATAGTAGAAATGAGTGTGCCACATACAATACTTGGAAGATAGCATCACAACGAATGTTCACCTTATAAATAGCCTACCTGCATCTATTTTCCCCAATTTTTTATCCCTTTATCATGCACCTTACAAATGTACACCATGCTACAAATCCATTATAACTTTTGGTTATGAATGCTTCCCTTATTTAAGACTATATGACAAAAATAAACCGCGTCTTATAAAATCTGAGTGCGTGTTTCTGGGTAGATCCCCACATCATAAAAGGCTATAATTGCTTTATTAGAAAATGAATGGTTTATATTTCAAAAGATGTGATATAGAATGAAATAAAATTTCCTTACCCTGATATGGTTCAATCATCTATAAAACCAAACATGTCCTACTTATCAAAGTTAATACAACCACGTGTCATAACTAGTACTCAACACAACCTTTGCACAAAACAAAATAATGTACTAATCCCTATCATTACAACCAATACTGGGCAAATTGCCAACACTTAGTCTAGTTCAAAAAATCTCAAACCTACTACTTTACGCGAAAAAGACAATATATGTGTTAAGCCTGCTCATATATATTACTAGTGCCCATTTATCCAATGGTCTCAATGTGTACCATGGTAACCAAATAATTAATGAACAAATTGTTAGACCTTGGTGTACATCTGAAAATTTGCATACTCCTTTTTCTTTTTTTTTGAGTCCAACATAATACTTATTCTAGGTATGCACATACGACGTCTAATCAAAGACAAGCTAATGTTTCTTTATATGTTGCCAACAAAACTGATTCACCATCTGTTTCGTTTACAAACACTATAATTTCTCTATCACTTCCTTCCAAAATAACCAACCTAAACCAACATTAGTGGTCAATGACTATGCCATGCCTACAAGAGCTAAAACGACAAAATTTCAAACTCAAAGTCTTCTTGGCTCATGTTGAACATATAACTTCCAAGCAAACACTAACTCGAGAAAAATGGCTTGAAGTTATGCACCATGAATATAATGCACTCTTGTCTAAGTATACATGGACTCTTACCACTCCCCCATAAAAAAAAATCGTATGATGAGTAAAATAAAAATTTTATGGTAGTGTTAATAAATACAAAGTTAAAATTATGGAAAAATGCTACAACACTTCGATTCATATTGACATTGGCACTGGTCTATAAGTGGGAGGTTCAATGAGTTAATATTAAGGGATAAATAACTGTTACCCCCCTGCCATTAGGGCGAATTTTGGTTTTCCCCCCTATTAATTTTTTTTCTGGATTACCCCCTTGAAATATGAAAAGTTCTATGATTTACCCCCCTGGGACCCCCCCTGTAAACTTGTTTTTTTGATTTACCCCCTGGGTTTTCACTGTTTTTTACACGCTTAGGGGGGTACCCTAAAAATACAGGGGGGTAATCCAAAAAAAATAATTAATAGGGGGGAAAACTAAAACTCGCCCTAATGGCAGGGGTGTAAATGTCAATTATCCCTAATATTAATAACGCTTTTCTCAATGGTGCACTTCAAGAGAAAGTATATATTCAACAACCATATGGCTTTGAGCATGATAAAAAAACTCTATCATGCAAGCTAAATAAAACCCCATATGGCTTCAAATAGGATCTAAGTTTGGTATGAGAAGCTTCATCATACATTATTACATTTTGGCTTTATCTCTATAAAATATGACCACTCCTTGTTCATCTACAACCATACATGTATTACACTCTATGCACTAGTTTTGGTTACTAACATACTCATAACATGATATTCCTCTACTCTCATTCATGACTTAATATGCAAAATTCATGATAAGTTTGCCCTTAAGAAACTTGGCAAACCCGAGTATTTTCTTAGCATTGAGGTTAAATATTAAGCAAATGGATTTATTCTACTTACTTAAACGAAATATATCAAGAATTTATTCTTTAAGGTTAATACGGTTGATGCAATGAAGTGCACTTTCCCATGTTCACTCATTGTAAACCTAGCAAGTTTGGGTGATGTTATGCACGAGCCTTTCTTTTACAGACCCCTAGTTGGTGCATTACAATATGTCACACTAACAAGAGCACATATTGTCTATTGTGTCAATAAATCTTGTCAGTTTATGGCAAATCCTTTAGACAGTCATTGAGGCACGGTCATAAGAATTTTAAGGTATTTGAGTGAGACATCAACACACTAGCTACTTATTGTTCTCTCTTGCATACCCAATTCAAAAATTCTCCTTAAGGGTTACCAATGATTCTGACTGGGCAAATAAACTATATAATAGAATATATACTTCTATAACATGCATTTTTGTTGGTCCAAACATGGTATCTTAGAGCTCTAAAAAGCAGTCATGGGTTATGCGTTCAAGTGACAAGGCATAATACAAAGCCTTAGCTCAACCACATATGAGTTTTTATGGCTTGAATCTCTATTATTTGAGCTAAAAGTTAGTTATCTTTCACCTATTCTATTTTGTGGCAATCTAAGTGTTGTCATACTATCTGACAATCTCATTTTAAATGGCAAAACAAAACATATTGAATTATACATTCATTTTGTAAGGGTAAAAATAGTGACAAACAAACTCATAATATAACATGTGCCAACGTCAACTCAACTTGCAGACATACTAATAAAGACATTGTCAATAATGCATTTTTAGGACTTACGACCCACACTCAATGTTACGGTAATTCAACCTCGTTGATCTTGTGAAGGAGTATTAGTGATATAAATTATTAGGCTTTACATTGGTCTGAATATATATTGTATTTGGCTTACGAAACATCTTAGCGAATTAGTTGTAACTATGTTAAAAATTAGTTAGAATAAAAAAGTAAATCAATTAGTTGGTTGTAACTAAATTTGCTCTTCAAGCTCAATATTTAAGAGCAACTTGGGCATTATGATTTCAATGAATAATAAAGAAAAATATTGTGAATTTTCCAACTATAGTAAACAAATAAAAGGGAGATGGTACGAAGAAAATGGGTTCCTCATTACATTTTGAATATTTCTCCTAAATCCTATAAATGTCTCAAAAATCCATGGCCGACAATAGTTAAATTCCTGACCCACCATTTATCATGTTGTTCATATGAGTTTACTCAAGAAATGACTAAAGATGTTGCTTAAAAGTTAACTTCCGAATACTACTACATGTGCAAAAATTGCAAATATATCTGCATGGAATGTAAAATATTAGCAAAATCTCCAGGCATTCCAATAGAATTTACTATAAATTACAAATTCTCATAAAATAATATAACATTTAAGAAAATCGCAACAAATTTCTCTGTTTGCAAATTTTTCTGCAAAAATTCTCTTATTTAGAAGTTAATTTTCGAACGCTTGTACCATACTGTCCATATTATTTCACTTACCAGTGGACCCATATTAAAGAGCTTGAAGTTACTATTTTTTTCTCTATAATTTTGATTGAAAAAAATTCGAGTTCTTTGTCCCTACTTTTTTTTTAGTCCCCCTTCTAATTTAAGGTAAAATTTTAGTGACATGACAATCTATTTGATGATGTGTCACTGCCACATATGCAATATTTGATTCCAAGTCATTTTTATTATATATCACTTTTTCAAAAATTTATAAAATTAATTGTTTAAATTTAGAACAATAATTTTTTTTACAGATAAAGGGATCGAACCCCTTTTTATAAAATTTATAAAATTAAGACTTAAATGTAGTTTTAGTCTCCCTATTATGATTTTTCTAACTTTTTAGTCCCTTTTAAAAAAAACAGTTATTTCACTACAAAAAACGCGCATGGATTGCGGGGGTTTTTATTCGAATTTGAGGGGGTTTTTGACCTCCGCAAATTGTTTTGCGGGCCCGCTTATTCGATTGCCACAATTTATCTGAGGGAGTTCTGAGTGACCGTTGGTATCGCGTTGAATAAATTGGGGCGGTTAGTTTGTAGAGGTTAATAACCCCCGCAAAATGTTAAAAAATTGTAAAAAAATAATTATTATATTAGCTTAACTTTTATATAAAAAGAACATAATAATTATATTAAGGGTTAATAGTAATTCACCCCTGTAATGTTAGCGAATTTTGCTTTTCTCTCTCCCTACCTTTTGGCAACGGTTTTTTCAAAAAAAAATCGTTTCCAAAACCTGCCTTTGACAACGGTAGGGGGTAAACCGAAACACGCTCATATTACAGGGGGTAAACAACTATTAACCCTTATATTAATAAAATATATTCACATAAGAAATTTGATAAAGTAAACAATATAAGATTACATGCATATCAAAATACTTCACTTATTACATGCATATCAAAACTACTTCGGCTATAATTATGCATCTAAGTATCTAATTAGCTAAGAAATTCTTGAAGAGATCTCATGTAAAAAATAATAAAAGATGTCTCTATTTTCTTTAACCACATGTTTTAAGTGTCCCATAAAAGGCGCCAGAATAAAGTTTTTCCCATCCAACCAGAAGTGTAATTCCAGAGGCAAGCTGTTGACAATAATTAGTTAATCAACTCCAATCAAGAATAATTAATACAAAATAATTCATACAATTTCCTACGAGTACATTCAGGTTAAAAAATTTAGTTATGCATGTCATATATGTGCTTATATTTAAGTAGTTTCTATAATAGAAGATTGAGTAATAGAAAACTTTACATAAGCTCGTAAACTATTCTAAGAAGCTTACGAAAATTCGTTGAAACTGGCTTATATGGGCTCATAAAGCTAACATCATAAATTTCTATGTCCTCTTTATTGTTTTTGAAAACTATTCTATGCTTCCTTAAAATCTTAATCATATGCCATCCTCTTAAGTCCTAAATAAGCCGAGAGACTGGAGATTAAACAGGGTGTACCTGAGATGTAATGAGAACATAGACATAGCCAATTGCAAAGGGAGCACTACAGGGTTTGAACATGATGAAACAACCTGTAAATTAAGTATGTTATCATTAATCACAACTACATTTATTAACATAGCATAATTCTACCACTTGTTATTTTTCGTTCATTATTTGGAACATTTCAAACTGTTGAGATATTATGTGAATATTCTGTTGTAAATGGAACATTTAAAACTGTAGTATTGAGATAACTTTGTGTGGTGCAACTAGTGAAGGCGGTTTCACCTATTCCCTCTTTTTAAGAGGATGCAAGCAACAATTCTTATGTCTGATAGAAATTCATAATAGCAAAAAAAGCAAGTGTTGTAGACTATCAGACCCAGAATCAAACAATCCCCGGATAAACTAGGTGTAACTTGAGCCACACCAAATCTTAACACATGTCAATTAATAATCATTGGCTAACATGTGTAATGCCGCAGATTGTAAACTGCATATACCTGAAGTAATGTATCCAGCTTGTTCTCAGAACCAGAAAGTTTAAGAAAATCATGACGAGCGGAAGAAATCTTTTTATGCATCATGGAAGTGCGCAGATGGACAATGCCTTGAAAATCCTCGTCAACCAGATTTTGCACAGCCTGCAAGGTTAAAAGAAGTCAACACTTTGCAACTTCACTATCAAATATTAACATGAAAATTGTTCATTAGATTTATATATAACATAGATTGTCTAGTGTTCATTAGAATGAAGAGCACTCATTGTTGTCAAGTATAAGGTATGGCACTATAGCATAGCAGAATTGGAACGAATTGCTATTGTTCCACAATACACTATTAAGTGCAAGGTATTATTAAATAGCCATAGGCGAATTAATTTTGTAGGATACTCTATCAACTATTTTCAAGAATTTCTTTACCGGTGTAGAAATAACAGAGATGCTTACAAAATATAAAATTAGACCATATGAAGAATCCACAAAGTTTATGGATACTGACTGTTCAACCACATACATGCGTTAACAAAGCTAAAAAATGTATACATGTAAAATGGTTGAATTCAAGCCAAGCTAGTAAGGAATTAATAAAGGCACAGAAGGCCCTTCTCCATAGGAAAATATCTCACTTACTAATTATTCAAACAACAATAAGCATTATAAGCTTAATTCAACACATAAACTACAAACCTCTCCACAAATAGATTCAAAGGAGTGTTCACATCAACTTGAGTTAGCTGCAAGCATAACAAGAAAATAACTTTGAAAGTGTTTACTTTTTTGCAAGCATATACTTTTTGTATATGTGCATCTTTCTCTTTGAGATGTTTATCTCATACCTTTGAAAGTGTTTACTTTTTTGTTTGATACCATGTTCCATTAGGACTATGATTCCATCTTGTTCAAGATGAATTATATAGACATTAGGATGTTTATCCATGCGTGATAACATTAAGTAGACTTCCCCCTCATCCTAACTTTAGGTCCAACATTGCATGACAACATTAGGGCTCTAGTCTTATTTAGATGTTTTATTCCCCTTTTGCATTCTTTTTCTTTTCAACTTTTAAAACATCTAATAAAGGATGATATGAATCATACTACCATGAGCCTTAAGCAATGAAAAAGAATGAGCGGGTGCATTCCCTAAACTTGTTCTTTTTTCATTCATAGTCTTTTTGTGGTTCAAATCACAAACTCTTCCCATAAAAAACACAAAACAATTCTTCTTAAAGTACTTAATAAATATTGATAAGAATCATACTAACATGAGCCTTAAGCAATGGAATGAATGAGCGGGTGCATTTCCTAAACTTGTTCTTCTTTCGTTCATAGTCTTTTGTGCGGTTCAAATCTCAAACTTTAAAAAAGTAGAGAAAGGTGAGCATCATTGCAATGAGATTAGTTCACAAATATCTACACCAAAAACACCAACTGAATCTCTTTTGCTTTTTAGCTTTGCCTGGTTAGGTAAGAACATGTTAAATCCTTTCTACGATAATTGCGTGAGTCTCCAAAGGTCGAGCAACAGTAGAATGTGAAATTAATATCGTTCAATAAAAAACACAAGCAAACAGAAACTTTTGAGCCGAACTACAACGCTCTGCTTCCTTGAAAGGGATGCGTAGGCATTTGGTCGTGGGTTAAGCGAGCATAACTTTGTAAAAACTTATTTCTTTTCCCCGTATTTTCTTTGCTTTATTTTGTATGCATTCCCTTTTAGCATTAAGCTTTAGACTTTTAGTTTCACACCCTTAGATTAGAACGAACAATAGTGGATCCTGTCAAGTACGACAAACGTGAGGGGTGCTAATATCTCCCCATTGCATAACCGACTCCCTTACCCTTTCTCTTAGTCGTGAGACCTTTCTTTTTCCCTTATAGGTTTTCTTCGATGTTTTCCTTTCCCTTTTTGTTAGATAAATAAATACTCGATGACGACTTCATTGTTTTGATGTTTTCTAGTTGCTTCACCATGTCACTAAAATTTAACCTTAAATTAAATGAGACTAAAATCTAAAAAAGAATAAAAATGTAAGAATCAAAAATCCGAATTTTAAAATGGAAGGATCAAAACTCAAAAAGGAATAAAACTGCAATTAAGTTTTATTGTTTAATGAAAAAATAGATTAAAGATTAAATTAATTTTATTTTATAAAATGTATTTTATAAATTTAGAGACATTCTATTTTAATTTCACATTTATAATTCATAGTACTATATTGCTACTAGGCATGGCAACAAAATCCGTACCTGTGGGTTCCCACTCGAACCCGCTCCAAAGTTGACAGGAAAAACCCGCTTTGGCTGAGTTTGGGTTCGGGTTTGAGTTTTCCACGATTACAAAATATGGGTACGAGTCGGGTAGTGAGGACACTGGTACCCACCCATAGCCCGTTCCCGAATTCGCTCCGTTTATTTCATTGTGTATATTATTATATATTTTGGATAATTTAAAATATTAAATACGTGGACAAAGTTTTGGTATTTTGATTGTATTTATTATTTAAAATATTTGAAATGTATGTGTGAATTTATTTGAAATTGTTTCATTTTATTATTTATAAAGTAATTTAATTTTGGAAAAAAATAAGTATTTCTATTAAATAATTGATTTCACTAAATAGATGGTGGCGGAGCGGGGATACCCGAACCCGTTTGGGTCAGATTTGGATTTTAATTCTCCATTCTCGTTAGGATTTGGGGCGGAGAACGAGGATTGTTTGGGGATTCAGGTTTGAGTTTGGGGGAGGTAATAACCGTCTCCAACCCGCCCCATTGCCATCCTACTGTCTTTGCAAATCATTACTCATATAACTTTACATATATTAATAAATAAAAAAGTTAGATGGTATACTAGTAGAAGACCTGTGCGGGCAATTTATATCTTAATGTGAATAATATATTACAAATAAAATTTAAAATCTTAAACATTTAGAATGAAGAATATTGAACTAAGATTCACAAAAAAAAATGAAATCAATATTTGGTAAATTTGTTTTACAGAAACAATAGTATAAAAATATGAAAAGAAAATAGAACAATGATAAAAAGTAGTCTTCAAAATGACTTCAAAATAAAATGACTCCAAGAATTTGACAGTATCCTGAAAAGTATAGAAATACAATAATAAGAATATATGTAATATATAGATAGTGCATTTGAGATTATAAAAAAAGCTATTTGACCAACTATTTGAATGGTCATAGTAAAATAATTAGTTTGTTGCATACAAGTGTGAAAATTATTAAAGAAGGTTGATGTTGAAATAACAATAAATATGAGTGTATATGAGCATATATACCTTAATGGTTCTTAGGAATATACTTAGAAATGTTAAACATCATTCTTAGAAGTGAAATATTATAAATATTACTGATAACTATAAATATGTACAAGTATTTTGTTGAATAAAATAAAAAATGTATTGTGATGATAGTGACCCGTGAAAATAGTGAGTTTCAGTAATAAAATTCATAGGAGTTAGTAAAATCCTTGTGCGTGTGTGTGGTCTAGCGGTGAAACGCTTGGGTCTTGAGAGTGTGCGTCTCTCAAGATCTTAGGTTCAAATCCTGCTAGATACAAATTGTCATTCATAGAGAAAAGAGATGACAAGAGTTTATTTGAAAAAGTAACTACTAAAAGAGTTTATTGGCTTAATCACTTGAACAACTAAAAATTTCTTAATACGTAAGGAAAATGAGCTGCATAATTTGCATCAGGGCCGCACCAAAAATAATTGTTGTTCAGATATGAAACTTCCTTCGGCCGATATATTTGGAAAATCTCTATACACATTCAATAATAAACATGTATATTATGTCTATGATTATGCAATAAATTATAATTAATATCATATATATGTGTTCACCATTCTATATTTGTAACAACATATTTATTTTTTAGAAATATACTTTATATGTTTTTTTTCTCTCTATTGACACCTTGGTATAAAAGTAAACAAATCACATCAAAGCAATTTCATAGTTCAATTAAAGAATTAAAGTAGGATGCAATTGAGTGAATGATATATTACTTCATGAATTGCATAACTAAAGTATGTGATATGATTTGATAAAAATGAAATTATATATAGACTAAATTCAAAATAAATAAAATGCAAATCATACATTTTAATTTAATGTTGGATTTAGTTAATAAACTGTATGATTAAAGTTAAATACGTAAGATATATTTTATTATTATAAACTCAATTAACTAATAGATAGTTAATCTTTGAATTTATTAAGATATATATTGCTTTTATTGTATACTAAAATATTTGGTTATGAGATATTGAATTAAGAGTTACACTATTTTAATTTTTTTGATAAGACACTATTTTAATTTTTAATGTAAATAATAATGGTGGTTTATGACATATAGTTTGAATAATGATAGTTTTTGTTATCAATAAAATTATTTTTTTGTATTTAATCATAGAATATAATAAAGCAAGATGAGTTCTTTGACAAGTTTGTCATTTGTCATCTTATTAGAATGCTTACTATTTTAAAAATCACTATTAATAGTAATATTTTTATCATTATATTTAATTATATTTTTAATTATTTAATTTGTTAATTCATAACTAATCTATTTTTTATTATTAATAATTAATAATTAAACAAAAGCAAATTGGAAGAGAAACAAATTAAATGTTGGGCGTATTCCTTTTTATCTTGGAAGAAGCAAAATAAAAACTATTCAATTTTTTGGTTATATTAATTAATTAACTTAGGAAAAGCAAATTAAAAACGGTACATTGTTTTTGGTTATCTATAAATTAAGATGAAATCATATTAATTAACTCATGTATATCGTTTGACATACTCCGTAAGTCCGTATTACTCAAGTTATATTTGTTCTGCTTCTTTTCCAATTCCTAATTAATAACATCACCAATGTTATTCCTTTCTCAATACAAACCCTTGAATTCATCATCTCATCAATCAATCTCATAATCAATGGTCACCAGAATCATCTCATCATAATGTTATTTCTTCTCTCAATCCTTTAATTTTCATCATCAGTGTTATATCTTCTCCCAATTCATAATGGAATCGTAGCTCCTATTTTTCAAATAGTTTATCTCAATTCTTTTGCTTTTATCTTTATAAATCGTATCAACTTCATCGATTCTTATTCACACTTCTTTCGATTCGTTCATCTCAGGTAAATTTTCAATTTTGACTTCTCGGTTCTGTATTAGGTTTTTGAAATGACCTCCAAAAGAGATGAACTGGTCCAGGCAATCACTCATGCAAAGGAATCATGCGACATTGTTGTTCGGGTTATTCACTTATGGTTTGTACCAGATATGAATTCAAAACAGAAATTTTATGTGATGGCACATTATTGTTAGAGTGATTCGCTTATAATTTTATGATTTTAAAAAATGGGTTTGTTTCCAAATGCTTTATTTGTTTTGTTTGGATCTTGATCTGCTATAGGTTTAAGATATAATCACGTTCATAATGGTGATTAAGATGTTTTGTTTATTGTTACATTGTTGGTGTAGATTTAGTTTGTCAATAATCTTTTTTCTAATGAAATGTTTTTCAATTGCAGAACAGCTTCACCCATGGAACTTTCAAGGAGGACGTTTGACTCCCACCCAAGATCAAAGAGCTCTTGAAAATAACCCAAAATATTACATGATTTTGTAAGTTGTATTTATACTCTTTATGAGATTACCATTGTCAATAATGTCAAAGTTTTTATCTTTTATAGTTTTGCTTGTGTTAAAATTATGCATATAGTTTTGCTGCATTTTTTTCATATCTTCTCAGTGTGAAATCTGAGATTTAGTTTGTCCAATAAAACCGGACACCCGCATATCCGAAAAATCTTTCACCAGAGAAATATGTTGTCCCAAACTGCCGGTGATGGGTGTAGATGTGTCAACCGCGGTTATGAATGGATTTGCATTTTTCACATGGAACCGACCGGTTGTCCACCTCTATGTATTAGTACTATTGTTTGGTATTTGGGACAATTTAGTGATCTCTTGACATAAGCCATGTGCATATCCTCTCTGCAATTTCCAAACTGCACTATATTTTGTCTATTTAATAGATGGATTTCATATTTTACTCTTTCATGACACTAAAGTCTTTTAATTTTCTTACCTTTGATTTACAAAAGAAAATATCGAAAAATCTTCTGAACTTTTCTCTAAGCTTTATGTTCTTTAGCTTTATCTGTGTTTTCACTTTTTAGTTTTTGAACACTTTGGTTATGTGAGTGTAATATGTTTTCAATTTTGCACCTCTTTTTCATACCAGATCATCTTTCTTTTCCCTTTAGTAATGATTTGACTTTCTTTAAAGGTATAGAGTCATACCTCAAGTCTTTAATATTGTTGCAGTAGATGTTCCAAGGATACTGGTCATTATTACAAGGATTTGTACCAGGTATGTTTATACCTTTGTTTGTAGTCTCATTTCTATTGCTTTGCCCATTCCACTTATTCGGATTTTGGGTTTGATAACTTAGACTTGATATGGTTTTGTTATACACTTGGAATCGATATGGAGTTGGTTGATGCCGCTTTTCCTCTTCTCAAAGGTTTGATAACTTAGACTTGATATGGTTTTGTTATACATTGGTTGTATCCTATGTTTTTATAGTGTTATATAGCTTAGTGGTGTAATGGTAGTAGAGTTAGTGGATGTAGAGTTTTGCACTATGTGTATTGTTGATAAGAGTTTGAACTCATGTGGAATTATTTATTTCAGGTGGTGTTGCTAGAATTGATGTTGTCGAAGAATGTGATGTATAAAAATGTCTCTATTTACAAGTCTAAGGCTTCTTCCCTTGAAAAGCATGTTGCTGCTAACTGCAAGGCAATATTTACATCGTGAATGCATACATGTGCAACTTCTTAATGAGTTCCATCATTAACTCATTTTTATGAAATAATTTGACCCGGTTGTGAGCTTGATAATGTCACAAGGTTTACGGTCAACTAATTCAGTCGATATATATTGAGAATTTAAAAAAAAAGAATCATATCAAACTTTAGAAATTCGTACCATATTTTATTAGGCATTTAATAATTTATTTTTAACTTGATTCTATTACTATGTATCTTTTGTAAGGCATTCAACTATTCATTTTTAACTTGATTCTATTATATACTCCCTCCGTTCCTTTTTAAGTGTCGTTTTAGCAAAAAGCTCTTCAACCAAGATAGTGGATTATTAGAGTTACTTTTCCTATTATACCCTTATTTATTTTTCTCTTTCTAAATAAATTCAATCATACACTCTCTTTTTCCAATAACTAATTGAAAAATTTGAGGTGGAGTTATTAAGAAAATAAGGGTATAAATGACAAGTTATAACATTAAATTATAAAACGACACTTAAATAGAAACAAAAAAATTCTTCTAAAACGACACTTAAAAAGGAACAGAGGGAGTAGTATCTTTTGTAATGCTTAGCCGTTGCATGATGATAAATACCAATATAACAAAAGTAATATTGTTGTACGGGTGGTATCATTAAATAAGCCAAGTCGAACTGATTTTCACTTATTCCTATGTATTTTCAATGTGATATACTTCATATGTTTAGTAGAAAATTTGGTTTGTTATTTATTTGGTTTTGTTTGACATAGCTCAAATCATTACTCAAAATTATTATCCGTGAATGAAAATGTGGTGCAAGGTCCATAAGAACATTTGGGATATGTGAGATGAAAGCAAAATGTAGTAGAAAGTGAATCTTTAGTGGTTAACATATGAAATTATATCTCGTGCCACGCACGGGTATACACACTAATATAATTAATTTCATTAATTATTACTTGATTCTTATTTATATATCATGAATACAAAGTTAAAATAAAATAATTGATGACAGACAAATATAATATTACCATTATTGAAATGTTTCTTCTAAAAAGATTAATCATTCACAAATATCGTGGATAAAAATAACTTTGACTTGAATATTTCTTTTACAAATATTTAGTGACTAAAATTAGCCATACTTTGCTAGTTAACTAATTATTGTATAAATTTATTTAATTTGTGTAACTAAGTCTACAACATATATTGCATATGATTATATACCCATGTAGTTGTACTGACAACACCAATGTATAGCAATTTTTTACTTAAAATATAGTACTTATTGCATGCCTAAGTATATGTGTTTAAAAACAATGTGCAACTCTGTGTTAGTTGCTTTTTCCACGCCACCACCTTTTTACCTAAACTATGTATGGCTCTGCACAACTCTAAAACCTGTGAAACTTTTGCAATTGACAGTCACAAACATAGTTGTACGTTTATACTTTAATATCATATTTAAATAGTTCTTTTTTTTATAATAAATATATACACAAAGATCCTGCAGCAGAAAAGAAAAGAGAAACTCAACCAACAATATTCCAAATTCTGCATAAGATAGACTAACAATTTTTTACATCCTATTAACTACACCAATAACCTACATAATACAAAACCGGTACACCAAAACCAAAATAAACCGGACCAAAGTCTGCTTCACCAATTAAAAAAAAACGACATATAAGTTCTGCAAAACTCAAGCTAAACTACATCGGTTTGATGCCACATAAAATTCGTAACAGAATGGCATAACAGAAAAGAGAACTTAGCAAAACAAAATCTTAGCATGAAGAGAATTTCATGGAAAAGAAGCAACCCAACTGCAGAGAGTAAAAGAAAATCCTGCACCAAAAAGTAGAATAAAAAAGCTATAAACAAACATATCCATAACAAAATTTCAGAAAAAAAGAAGAAGAGAAGTTACAAAATATATAACAGAAGACAACAAACTTTCTAACCATCTTTTTGGATTGAGTCTCACCATTCAATTCTAACTGAATCAGATCCAACCATTTTAAACGTCCATTGATGGAGCTAAGTTAAGATCAAGATTGAGAGCTGTCTTCGGCTGACAATCCACAACAGAAGACGAATCCGAATCACTCTGAACCCCACCACTATAGCCAAACTCGATGTTAAACTCAACAGAAGAAATATGTCTATTGGTTTAAAAAAATAATACTACAATCTAAATAGGCAACCTTGTATTTGAAAAAGTAGCTAAACTAAAAAGTTTGTAATGTTGAGATGGAACTGTGATGTATAAGAAAACGTGTATGAAAATCTTACTTAAAAGATTATGGATGTACTTTTGAAGAAGGTATGCCAGACTATAGGTGCAGTAGGTGTTGTATTTTGTATAAAATGTAGAGTGTGTTGCATAAAGTTAGTATTATTAAAGAATTTAATAGTACTTTTACACCAGTTAAAGGGCATCAATTTAATAGTGTTTTCAAAAGTAAAACACTGAAACCACTTCCTGCAAACCAATTTAATAGTGTATTAAAATTAGTTATAAAAATTCATAAATCATAAGCATATCAACAGAATATGGTGTTAAGGTGTTTGAGTCCAAGTAATTTCAAATATGGTAGAAACTTACTCAAGGGGATCATTGTTGCAAGCACATGAACAAAGAGGATAAAAATCCTCTTTCCACCAGAGATCTGAATTTCCCATATCAGATTTGAAGGATAGAAAAACACTTAGAAAGGGGGGGATTGAATAAGTGTGACTTTAAATCTTGGACGATAAAAATAAATGCACAAATATTTTTATCCTGGTTCGCTGTTAACGAAGCTACTCCAGTCCACCCCCGCAGAGATGATTTACCTCAACTGAGGATTTAATCCACTAATCGCACGGATTACAATGGTTTTCCACTTAGCCGCAACTAAGTCTTCCAGAGTCTTCTGATCACAACTTGATCACTCCAGGAACAACTGCTTAGTTCACTCCTAAGACTTTTCTAGAGTCTACTGATCAACACGATCACTCTAGGCTTAGTTCACTCCTAAGACTTTCTGCTCAGCCAACTGCTAAGACTTTCTCTAGAGTCTACTGATCAACACGATCACTCTAGGCTTAGTTCACTCCTAAGACTTTCTGCTCAGCCAACTGCCAAGACTTCCTGCTCAGCCAACTGCTAAGACTTCCTAGAGTATACTGATCAACCGATCACTCTAGTTCCTTACAACTTAATGTAATCAATTCTAAGAGTTTACAAATGCTTCTTAAAAGCTATAATCACAACTGTGATATTTCTCTTACAGTTTAAGCTTAATCTCACTAAGATATTACAACAGCAATGTAGTGAGTTGATGAAGATGAAGATTCTGAGTTTAGATTTGAACAGCGTTTCAGCAAGTTTGATATAAGTTGTTTTGGTGCAGAATCGTTAACCTTGCTTCTCATCAGAACTTCATATTTATAGGCGTTGAGAAGATGACCGTTGAATGCATTTAATGCTTTGCGTGTTCCGTACAGCTTTGCATTTAATGTTATACGCTTTTGTCAACTACCTCGAGCCTTGTTCACGCTGTGTCTACTGACGTAGCCTTTAGTAGCTTTAACGTTCCTTTTGTCAGTCAGCGTAGTCTGCCACGTGTACTTCCTTCTGATCTGATGTTTGTGAATACGACGTTTGAATATCATCAGAGTCAAACAGCTTGGTGCACAGCATCTTCTGATCTTCTGACCTTGAAGTGCTTCTGAGCGTGATACCATCTTCTGATCTTCAGTGCTTCTGATCTCATGTTCTTCTGATGCTTCCATAGACCCATGTTCTGATTCTGCTTCGACCATCTTCTGATGTCTTGCCAGACCATGTTCTGATGTTGCATGCTGAATCATTTGAGACACATCTTCTGAGCGCTGAATTATGCGTACTCTTTATATATTTCCTGAAAGGGAAATTGCATTGGATTAGAGTACCATATTATCTTAAGCAAAATTCATATTATTGTTATCATCAAAACTAAGATAATTGATAAGAACAAATCTTGTTCTAACAATCTCCCCCTTTTTGATGATGACAAAAACATATATAAATGATATGAATTTGCGATCAGAAAGAGTAGACGGCAAAAGACAAATTACACAGCTATAGCATAAGCATATGAATATGTCTCCCCCTGAGATTAACAATCTCCCCCTGAGATAAATAATCTCCCCCTGAAATAAATACTCGAAGAACTTTGATAAAAGACTTCCCTGATTATTTCGGTAGAGACGATCATATAAGCTTCTGTCTTCAGAGAATTCATAGCTTCTGACTTCTGCTTCCATTGGACAGCTTCAGAACTTGAATTTCTTTGATCTTCAGAACATTCACAGCTTCTGACTTCTGCTTCCATTCAGGACAGCTTCAGAACTTGAATTTCTTTGATCTTCAGAACATTCACAGCTTCTGACTTCTGCTTCCATTCAGGACAGCTTCAGAACTTGAATTACTGGATCTTTTAGAACATTCACATCTTCTGATTTTCTGCTTCCCTCGGATAGCTTCAGAACTTTGAATGTCTACCAACATCACTTCATGCTAGATTTGTATCAGAACATTGTTGAATGTACCAGAGCATCATCTGAGCATCTCTACATCCTGAAATGTTACAGAACAAAAACTAAACGACAAAAGTCAGCATGAACGAGTTAGAACATAAAATGTATATTCAAATACATGATATGTATCAGAGCCAAATGTATCAGAGCATTTAGGCTAAAAACGTGTATCAGAGCAAATAATGTATCAGAGCCATAACATTATATGTATCAGAGCAAATAGAATTTTGTCATAACAAGATAGACAATGATATTCAAATTCTATTATCAGTGCTTCTGATTCATTCTTCTTTCTTGCTTCTGATTTCTGAAGCTTGATAGCACTCAGCTTGCTTCAGTTTCCAAGAGCTTATTCCTTTTACAGAATAACGCTTCTTATGGTTTTGCTTCTAGTGTTTGCTTTGAAGATCCACTTCACTTCTCTGTACCTGCAAAACACTTAAACCATATAGAACTTGCAGTTCTTGTTAGTGAATGTGTGGGAGCCTTTACCCAGCAACTGATAGATTAATCAAATCATTTATCATTTATCTTTCTCCCCCTTTTTGTCATAGCATCAAAAAGAATATTTAAAAAAAAAATCAGATGTATAAGGCAAATAGAAACACGGGAGTGTAAAACAAAGAAACTTTTTTCATTGATAATCAAAAGATATTACAAAAGGTTCCTATGTTTAACAAGCAGAAGCAGCAAGGAAAAGAAAATTACAAAGTAGAATTTCCAAAGAGGAAATGACTACAAAAATTAAAAACAGAACCCTAGCTAGACACGCTCTGTGTCAACCCATCAAGAATCCCGGAGGACTTCTTGTCTTCCAGACTGAAACCTCCACTGTAGGAGAGATCCCAGAACCAAGGAGGAAGTGAGGGACAGTTCACAGACAGAGAGCTAATGTTGCAAACGGGGCTTTCCCTTAACATAGAAGTTAAGAATATCATTCTTAACCTCCTCCCATAACTCAAGAAAGTCTTCTGTCTTTGGGTGAAAGTTGATAACAACATCAAAGAAGAATCTGACTTGAGAGGTATTAGAAGAGCCATCCCGAGATGCACAGAGATCTGTCGCCTTTGATTCATGGAGCTTCAACAGGCATAGGGTGAACGCTAGGTTTTGAGAGAAGAAATGAAAACCGAGAGAGAGAGAGAGAGAAAACTTTTAAGAGGAAAACAAAAAGATAGGAAACCAAAAACCATTTTGAAGAGTATTTAAAAGAAAATAAAGTGAAACGAATGATGAAAAGCATTTAATGTTACGTGACGTGAGGAGAGATAATAAAGACAAATGAGGTGACTAGCACAGTTACCTATGGTCGGCGTCCCTTCAACTGCACGCGCGCTTATCCATGAATAGTAACGACAGGTTTACCATCCCGAGATAAAGCGTAACAGCTGTTTTGCTTTAAAAGAGGTTCTGAATCAACTTAGACAATGAAACGTTAGTAATAACCGAATCATAATTTCTAAAAGAATTCAATCAGAACTTCTGATTAAAAGAAATGTTCCACATTCATTTCAGAAGATACTCATACATGAGAACTTCTCATCTTCTCATTCTGGGCATAAATCCATACTGATGTTCTTCAGAATGAACTTAAACCTATCTTCAGCCAGGGGTTTTGTAAAGATATCAGCCCATTGATGGTCTGTATCAACAAAGTTTAAAGAAATAACACCCTTCTGAACATAGTCCCTTATGAAATGATGTTTTATCTCAATATGTTTAGCTTTTGAATGAAGAATAGGATTCTTAGATAAACATATAGCAGAAGTATTATCACAGAATATAGGAATGTTACTCTCAAATATCTGATAATCTTCTAACTGACTCTTCATCCAGAGCATTTGTGTACTACAGCCAGCAGCAGCGACATATTCTGCTTCTGTTGTTGATAGAGCAATAGTTGCTTGCTTCTTGCTGTACCAGGAGATCAAATGACTTCCAAGAAATTGGCAACTTCCTGAAGTACTTTTTCTTTCAATTCTGTCTCCAGCATAGTCAGCATCGCAGAATCCTACTAAGTTGTATTCTTTAGATTTTCTGTAAACTAAACCAACATTAGTAGTGCCTTTCAGATACCTTAGAATTCTCTTAACAGCAGTTAAATGAGATTCTCTAGGATCTGATTGGAATCTAGCACACAAACAAACACTGAACAGAATGTCAGGTCTAGAAGCAGTCAGATATAGAAGAGATCCAATCATACCTCTGTATAACTTCTGATCTACCTTCTTACTTACCTCATCCTTACCTAGGATGCATGTTGGATGCATAGGAGTTTTGGCTTCTTTGCAGTCCAGAAGATTAAACTTCTTCAGAAGTTCCTTCACATACTTGGTTTGGTGAACATACGTTCCTTCTGATGTTTGATTTATTTGTATTCCGAGGAAATACTTGAGTTCTCCCATCATGCTCATTTCAAACTCAGCCTGCATAGACTTAGCAAACTCCTTTCCAAGTGTAGCATTAGATGTTCCAAAAATAATATCATCTACATATATTTGACAAATTAAAATATCCTTTTCAAAGGTTTTACAAAAGAGAGTAGTGTCCACTTTTCCTCTAGTGAAACCATTATCTAGAAGGAAAGAACTTAAGCGTTCATACCAAGCTCTGGGAGCTTGCTTCAATCCATATAATGATTTCTTAAGTTTAAAAACATGATTAGGAGACATAGAGTCTTCAAAACCAGGAGGTTGATGGACATAAACTTCTTCATCTATATAACCATTTAAGAAGGCACTCTTAACATCCATCTGATAGAGAGTGATGTTATGTTGAGTGGCAAAAGAAATTAATAAACGAATAGACTCTAACCTGGCCACTGGTGCAAAGGTTTCTGTATAATCAATCCCTTCTTGCTGACTATAACCCTGAGCCACCAGTCTGGCTTTGTTTCTTACCACTTCACCTTTCTCACTAAGCTTGTTTCTGAAGACCCATTTTGTGCCAATTATATTGAATCCATCTGGTCTAGGAACAAGATCCCAAACATCATTCCTTGTGAACTGATTTAGTTCTTCTTGCATAGCAATTATCCAGTCTGGATCTTCTAGAGCATGATCAACAGAAGTTGGCTCGATCAAAGATACAAGACCTAATTGACAGTCTGCATTGTTCCTAAGGAATGCTCTTGTTCTGATTGGATCATCCTTCTTTCCAAGAATGACATCTTCTGAATGACCAGAGATGAGTCTGGATGATCTTCTGACAGATGGTTCTTCAGATATGCTTAGATCCTCCAGAGAAGCTGATACTTGGTCTTCAGATTCTTTGCTTCTAAGAAGCTCTGCTTCTGATGCGTTGCTTCTTGGCTCAACAACTTCTGATATGTCAATATCGTAACCTGCAAAATTATCAAACTGCTTTGGTTTTTCAGAACCAAGCTTATCATCAAACCTGATATTGATTGATTCTTCTACAACCAATGTTTCAGTATTGTATACTCTGTAGCCTTTTGAGCGTTCAGAATATCCAAGAAGAAAACACTTTTGAGCTTTGGAATCAAACTTACCAAGATGATCTTTAGTGTTCAGAATAAAGCATACACATCCAAAAGGATGGAAATATGAAATGTTGGGCTTACTATTCTTCCACAATTCATAGGGAGTCTTATTTAGAATAGGTCTGATAGAGATTCTATTCTGAATATAGCATGCAGTGTTTATTGCTTCTGCCCAGAAATGCTTAGCCATATTGGTTTCATTGATCATGGTTCTGGCCATTTCTTGCAGAGTCCTATTCTTTCGTTCTACAACCCCATTTTGCTGTGGAGTTCTAGGACAAGAGAAATCATGGGCAATACCATTTTCTTTGAAGAACTCTTCAAAGGATCTGTTCTCAAATTCACCACCATGATCACTTCTAACCTTTATGATTTTACACTCTTTTTCAGATTGAATCTGAATGCAGAAATCAAAGAACACTGAATGAGTCTCATCCTTGTGTTTCAAGAATTTTACCCATGTCCAGCGACTATAATCATCTACGATGACTAATCCATATTTCTTTCCTCTGACAGATGCTGTTTTGACTGGGCCAAACAGATCAATGTGCACGAGTTCTAATGGCCTTGAGGTAGAAACAACATTCTTAGACTTGAATGCAGGTTTGGAGAACTTGCCCTTCTGACATGCTTCACAAAGAGCATCTGATTGGAATTTCAGATTAGGGAGTCCTCTGACAAGATTCAGTTTGTTAATCTGAGAAATCTTTCTCAAACTAGCATGACCTAATCTTCTGTGCCAGACCCACTGCTCTTCAGAAACAGACATAAGACAAGTCACCTTCTGACTCATAAGATCTTGCAGATCTGTCTTATAAGTGTTGTTCTTCCTCTTGCCTGTAAATAGGATTGAGCCATCCTTCTGATTTACAGCCTTGCAAGACTCTTGATTGAAGATTATATCATAACCATTGTCACTCAATTGACTGATAGATAAGAGGTTATGTGTTAATCCTTCTACAAGAAGTACATTAGAGATGGAAGGAGAGTTACCAGACTTTATAGTTCCAGAGCCAATTATCTTGCCCTTCTGATCTCCTCCGAACTTGACTTCTCCTCCAGACTTAAGCACCAGGTCTTGGAACATAGACCTTCTTCCTGTCATGTGTCGCGAGCATCCAGAGTCCAGGTACCATGACATGTTGTGCTTTGTCCTTCTTGCAGCCAAGGATATCTGCAATAGGAATAATCTTATCCTTAGGTACCCACATTTTCTTGGGTCCTTTCTTGTTAGATTTTCTCAAGTTCTGTTTGAACTTGGATTTAGCATTGTAAGCAATAGGAGGAACAGCATGATAATTCTTAATGTGAGTTTCATGATATTTCCTAGATTGTGTCACATGCTTCTTAGTGTGTGTAATGTGAAAACTTTGTGCATGTGAAGTGTGCCTAATATCATGTGAGTGGCCATACTTGAACTGATCATACAATGGCTTGTATGTGATTTTCATCTCATCAACAGGTTCAAGTTTGTATGGGATTTCACCCTCATAACCAATGCCAACTCTTTTGTTTCCAGACACAGCATATATCATAGAAGCTAGCTGACTTCTGCCAATACTTCTAGATAAGAACTTTCTGAAACTTAAATCATATTCTTTCAGAATATGGTTCAGACTGGGAGTGGATTTTTCTGAATCAGAAGGAGATCCAACATTATTGGATAATTTTAAAAGTTTTTCTTTTAATTCAGAATTCTCCAACTCAAGCTTCTTTGTTTCAAATTCAAATTGCTTTTTCAGCTTTTTGTATTTGAGACTGATCTGAGACTTGAGTTCCAGAAGTTCAGTTAGACCGGAAACCAACTCATCTCTAGTAAGTTCAGAAAATACCTCTTCAGAATCTGATTCTGATGTAGATTCTGATCCGTCATCTTCTGCCGCCATCAGCGCACAGTTGGCCTGCTCATCTTCTGAATCATCTTCTGACTCATCCCAGGTTGCCATAAGACCTTTCTTCTTATGAAACTTTTTCTTGGGACTTTCCTTCTGAAGATTTGGACATTCATTCTTGTAGTGTCCAGGCTCATTGCATTCATAGCACATGACCTTCTTCTTGTCAAATCTTCTTTCATCAGAAGATTCTCCACGTTCAAATTTCCTTGAACTTCTGAAGCCTCTGAACTTCCTTTGCTTGGTCTTCCAGAGTTGATTTAGCCTTCTGGAAATCATGGACAGTTCATCTTCTTCTTCAGATTCTGATTCTTCAGGATCTTCTTCTCTGGCCTGAAAAGCGTTAGTGCATTTCTTGATATTTGATTTTAATGCAATAGACTTACCTTTCTTTTGAGGCTCATTTGCGTCCAGCTCAATCTCATGGCTTCTCAAGGCACTGATAAGCTCTTCCAGAGAAACTTCATTCAGATTCTTTGCAATCTTGAATGCAGTCACCATAGGACCCCATCTTCTGGGTAAGCTTCTGATGATCTTCTTCACATGATCAGCCTTGGTGTATCCTTTGTCAAGAACTCTCAATCCAGCAGTAAGAGTTTGAAATCTTGAAAACATCTTTTCAATGTCTTCATCATCCTCCATCTTGAAGGCTTCATACTTCTGGATTAACGCTAGAGCTTTGGTCTCCTTGACTTGAGCGTTTCCTTCATGAGTCATTTTCAAGGACTCATATATGTCATAGGCCGTTTCCCTGTTAGATATCTTCTCATACTCAGCATGAGAGATAGCATTCAGCAAAACAGTTCTACATTTATGATGATTCCTGAAAAGCTTCTTTTGATCATCATTCATTTCTTGCCTTGACAGCTTTACGCCTCTGGCATTCACAGGATGTTTGTAACCATCCATCAGAAGATCCCATAGATCACCATCTAGACCCAGAAAGTAACTTTCCAGTTTATCTTTCCAGTATTCAAAGTTTTCACCATCAAATACCGGCGGTCTAGTATAACCATTGTTACCGTTGTATTGCTCAGCAGAGCCAGATGTAGATGTAGTCTTTTCACTTTCATCAACCATCTTTTAAATGAAGCGTTTTTCTCTTCCTGAATCTTTTCTAAACACGGTTAAGTGCTTGCACCTTAGAACCGGCGCTCTGATGCCAATTGAAGGATAGAAAAACACTTAGAAAGGGGGGGATTGAATAAGTGTGACTTTAAATCTTGGACGATAAAAATAAATGCACAAATATTTTTATCCTGGTTCGCTGTTAACGAAGCTACTCCAGTCCACCCCCGCAGAGATGATTTACCTCAACTGAGGATTTAATCCACTAATCGCACGGATTACAATGGTTTTCCACTTAGCCGCAACTAAGTCTTCCAGAGTCTTCTGATCACAACTTGATCACTCCAGGAACAACTGCTTAGTTCACTCCTAAGACTTTTCTAGAGTCTACTGATCAACACGATCACTCTAGGCTCAGTTCACTCCTAAGACTTTCTGCTCAGCCAACTGCTAAGACTTTCTCTAGAGTCTACTGATCAACACGATCACTCTAGGCTTAGTTCACTCCTAAGACTTTCTGCTCAGCCAACTGCCAAGACTTCCTGCTCAGCCAACTGCTAAGACTTCCTAGAGTATACTGATCAACCGATCACTCTAGTTCCTTACAACTTAATGTAATCAATTCTAAGAGTTTACAAATGCTTCTTAAAATCTATAATCACAACTGTGATATTTCTCTTACAGTTTAAGCTTAATCTCACTAAGATATTACAACAGCAATGTAGTGAGTTGATGAAGATGAAGATTCTGAGTTTAGATTTGAACAGCGTTTCAGCAAGTTTGATATAAGTTGTTTTGGTGCAGAATCGTTAACCTTGCTTCTCATCAGAACTTCATATTTATAGGCGTTGAGAAGATGACCGTTGAATGCATTTAATGCTTTGCGTGTTCCGTACAGCTTTGCATTTAATGTTATACGCTTTTGTCAACTACCTCGAGCCTTGTTCACGCTGTGTCTACTGACGTAGCCTTTAGTAGCTTTAACGTTCCTTTTGTCAGTCAGCGTAGTCTGCCACGTGTACTTCCTTCTGATCTGATGTTTGTGAATACGACGTTTGAATATCATCAGAGTCAAACAGCTTGGTGCACAGCATCTTCTGATCTTCTGACCTTGAAGTGCTTCTGAGCGTGATACCATCTTCTGATCTTCAGTGCTTCTGATCTCATGTTCTTCTGATGCTTCCATAGACCCATGTTCTGATTCTGCTTCGACCATCTTCTGATGTCTTGCCAGACCATGTTCTGATGTTGCATGCTGAACCATTTGAGACACATCTTCTGAGCGCTGAATTATGCGTACTCTTTATATATTTCCTGAAAGGGAAATTGCATTGGATTAGAGTACCATATTATCTTAAGCAAAATTCATATTATTGTTATCATCAAAACTAAGATAATTGATAAGAACAAATCTTGTTCTAACAAGATTCACCTTACTCTATTTTATATCCTTTGATACTACAACATAGATTGCCTCATCAACCACAACTGTATTAGGTTCCTCTTCAATTTCTCCCCCGACTTCGCGAACCGAACTCATGGAACTTGTTCTTTGTATTGTTGCTGGCACAGGAGTTGTTACCACAACAATGATAAGAGATTGAAATTATTGAATCATGTAATTATCGGTTATCAATATGAAACAAAAACATTCCAGAAACTCAAATCAACTTTCTATCTCTTTCAGACAAAAAAAACTTAACTTTTTCTCTCAATAACAATCAATAGACCATTTGTTATTAACCCAAAAAATTGTATTTTCTAATCAACAATAAACAAACTGGAACAGGTGGAGTCAGCTATAAATCCATTTTCAGAATAAGCAGTATTTTTAACAATTAAAGAAAGGATTGGAAATAAGGTTTATCACATTATAGATAAGTCTTATGGTCATTATGAGGTAAGAAACTTAGAGTAAAATTGATTTCAATTCCAGTTCAGTCAATAGAAGTCAGATGGAAAGTATTTCTCCAAATTTAAAATCAAATATAGTTAAAAACTTCGCTATTGTTTATAACATATAACCATGTGCCTTATACACGCATTATTAAAACATGAAAAATGCTCTGTTTCACCTACTAAGTACAGTATAGGCTCCAAGGGTTAAAATATTTGCATATGTAAGCCACACGCCATGATCACATTTTAGGTGACCCAACTCATGAGCCAAAACAGCCTGTAAAAGGTAAATTGATGGCAAGTCATTAGTAATTTGGAACCGGAACAATGAATATGATAAAAAATATGTTCTGACTAACAAATTGACATGAAAAAATGGAAGCGAAGAATATGGAGAAAGCTTCTTGAACTTAAGTGTCAAAATGTCAAAACCTTAAGTAAAACAAAATAAACACTTATCCCAAACCCTAAACCAGATTTAGATGACGAAAACGAAAACGATAACCAAAATGTAAAAGAAATCGAAAATAAAAACAAAATAAACACTTACCTCTTTCTCTCCATCTTCGTTCATGAGATAAAATCCAGAAGAAAAAAAACAAAATGTAAGAATAAAATATAGCTCTTCAATATTGTTCTCCAGTAGAAAAATTAACAAAAAATTAAAAGAAAATGACTCACTGTATAATCAAATATAGATCTATTCTCTAATCCAAACAAACCTTTCTTCTTCATTTTCGTAGCTTTATCCAAAAGCTCTGAGTTTTTTCCCTAAAGAGAAAGAAAGAAACCGGAGAGAGAAATGTGAATTGAAATAAATGAGAGGGAAGATGGAGGCGTTTGGAATATGCTATGGCGGCTAGGATTTGGAAGATGAAGGTGGTGATGGATTTAAGGTTTTGAGTGAATGCAGAGAAAGAAAATGGATAGACGAGAGAGAAATAAGGAGAAAGAGAGAGAATGCCAAGTGAACTAGATAGTTGAGAAATGAAAGGGAAAAAATCAATGGATAATAGGAAATATCCAATAGGAATATTGGAAGGGGAGTGCCACTTGGAGGAATGAAGAAATTTGATTGGTGGGAATAAAACTTTGATTTAGCAAATTACAATTAAGGGCTTTTTTAAGGGTAGTTATTTTTTTCATTAAGGGTAAATTAGGGTGTTTGGTGGTATGTTTTATTATTAGTTTGGTAGTTGATTAAATTTGTCCATTTTATATATTGATATTTTTAACTAATATATTTTTAAAATCATATAAACAATAATACCACAAGATAGATAAATTAAGAGAATTTCTAACCCCACCCCTTGGGTTTCTCATGCACCATGTGCGCTGCCAAAAATACCCCTACTTCCGTAGATGTACCTCCGTAAGCACTTTTTTTTGTTCCAAAGTTGCCTTGTTCCGTAGATGCATCTACGGAAGAATTCCACATATGCATCTACATAAGCATTTAATGTTATATTTGCGCCAAACTCTTCTTCTCCCTTATTCTTCACTTTCTTCTTCTTCAAACCCTCAAACTTTCTCAACCTAAAAAATCAAAATCAACCAAAGTTGTTATTTTTCTCTCGAGTTCAGCGGTAAACATGTGCATCAACGATAACACATTCGAACAACTTCAAAACGTAATTTAATCGGTAAGTTTTTGAATTTTCGAGTTATTTTTGAGTTTTCCCGTAATAGAGTTAGAATTCAATTTTTAGGTGTAGAAATGATTGGATTGTTTTAAAGACATAGTTTAGAGACAATGTAGGTATTTTTGGATGTGTGAAACGGACGATCAAGCCACCAAAATAAGGTTTTTAAGTGGCTGGAACAGTGGCAGACGCCATTGTTGTGTTCTTTGAGTTTCAAAATATTCCGTAGATGCATCTACGGAACAAATGAAACGTTAGGTAGTTCCGTAGATGCATTTACGGAACAAACCCAGTTTTTTTAAATGTTAGCCTGTTCCGTAGATACATCTACGAAAGAGTTCCGTATTTGTACGTACGAAAGTAAATTTGTTTTTTCCTTTTCTTTTTTATAATTAAATTGTATTTAACTCGATTTTATTTGTAATACAATGTAAACATTATGGCCGACCATCCAGACCGCATTATATTTCGGAGGACTGCACAACATGCCTCTGTTTGACGTGCACGAATGTAGATGCTGTCACAGGTGACAGATGGATCCGCCGTTCCAGCAGATGCACCTGATACATCTGTTACGGCAGCGGATGCTGGATGCTGAGATGCTACTTCCTATTTTTGTTAGACACTCAGCTGTTTGTAGACACCAACTCCTCGTACACAAATTTCGTTTACACGAGGTACTTATCGGATACCGCACATATCTATGAGTACAACCGGGGAGCGGCTACACTGGTGTACAACTACCATAGACTGGGAGAGGGATGCCTGTGGAAGACAAGGACTATGTCTGACAGCTGTTTCCTCTTTGAGGTAACAATCTTATATCATTATACTTTTTCTTAAAGTTGTTCATTATATATTTGTGATAATATTTGATCTCAGTGTTTTTTTCCAGGGTTGAATATTACAACACTTCCCCATGATCATTGGCTGGGGAGAGATGTCTGGCTACACTGAGGTCATGCCGCGTGCTAGTGCCTACATCCCGCTCAGAGGGAACCAGGTGCCGGATCCTTACAAGTACTCTCTTGACCGCATGGCTGTAGAGGACATTCGATACGACCACATGATCCCCACTGTAGTGGGATCACCGTCCATGCCAGCGCACAAGGAGATTTTGCAGACTCATCAGTCTCAGTTGGACCACACTAACGATGTTCTTCCTCGCTGTCGTTAGGGGTGGCAAAAAGGGCCGTGGCCCGTCGGGCCGACCCGCGCACCCATCAAAAAATGACGGGTTGGGTTGGGATTTTAGGCCCGCCGCTCGCCAAAGCCCGCCCCGCCAAAATCCGCCGCCCGCCATAGCCCGTCCCATCAATGCCTGCCGCCCGCCAAAGCCCGCCCCTCCTCCAAAATTCCCTCTTTTTTAGTTAATTCTAGTAATTCCAATTTTTGATGGTTTATTTTATATATTTATTTGTAAATATATGTAATATTTTTTTAAGTAAAATTTGTTAAAAAGTTGCTTTTATAAAAAATTATTTTAAAAAATAAGTGAAAAATTTAATTAAAAGGTAAAAAAACCTATTAATCTATTAAAAAAATGAAAAAAATATAAATAAAAATAGGCGGGCAAGCCCGCCGCCCGCCAGCCCACCATCTTGGCGGGGCGGACATGATTTTTATGCCCATTTCACTTGGCAGGCATGCCCGCCCCGCTCATTTTTTGGCGGGCTTAAGGCGGGGCGGGCGGCGGGCGGGGCGGGCGGCGCGTTTTGCCACCCCTAACTGTCGTGAGATACTTGACATGACGCGGACATGCATTGCCGATGGTTTCTTCCCTGAGGGGTTTGATCATAGACGTATACTGGATGGTATCATTAGGGTGGCAGATGGGGCATTTTTGTACCGTCGACATCGTGCCAGAGGCATGGTAGAGGAGGAGGACGTTGTCCGGCACACACAATAGTGATGCTTGTGGTTTTATTGATGTCTGTATTTTGAATACATTTTTGCACTTTATTTTGATTATGTATTTGACGATATTTAGATGATCTATACGATGTACTCTTTTGTTGTACTATATTCTATTGCCTTTAAATTGTAGTACTTTGATGTATTATAATTTGATATTTTTGTTAAAAATATTAGTGTTTTGGAGTGAAATAACACTGATTTATAATATAGCAGAATGTTCCGTAGGTACATCTACGGAACACTCTATTTTTAACAAGTTTCGTAAATACATTTATGAAAAAATATCTATGAAAGCATAATTGAAATTTCGCTTGAAATATTCTCTAAATTAATTAGATAATTTTTCTATAGTTAGGGGTAATTAAGTGTTTTCCTTAGTTTAGGTAAGTTATTATCATATTAATTTTTTTACCCCATTACTCAATTAGACGTAGTTTTTAATGTAAAACGACACTCCTTCAAAAAAGAAAATGCAAAACGACGTAGAGAAAAACGTCTAAAACGGATTTATTATTTTTGTTTTCTTTCTCCATAAGTTTAGATCTTTTATTCACCGTTGGATCTGATACTCGTTCGAAGCCGGTTTACATGCACTGCCCTAACGCGAATGTCGTTCATATGTCAGAACAACGTAAAACGACGATGCGTTACCCTCACAGTACTGTTATCCATCACAAACACGTTCTCCTGTTCTTTCACTCTTCTCTCTCTCTCTGAGAAGACCAAAGAAAAAAAGAGAAATGGAAGTAGCACTAGCACATGTCCTATCTCATGATTCCCAATCCCAAACCCTAAAATAACAAAAAATTCCATAAATACCCCTCCCTCTTCATAAACCAAACCTTTCTTTCTAATCTCGCATTTCTCTCATTTCTAGTATAAAACCAAAAAATTCCGAGAAAGTGAGAACACTACTCCAACGATAATCGCACATTGCAATCGTGAAACCCAAACGATTCGATTCGATTCTCCATTTCCTTACTTCTCAAGTTTCAATCGGTACGTTGCTTCTCTCTTCTTCATTCTCTTTTCCTTTTTCGTTTACTTATTGATTCGTTCTTTTGTTCTGTAATCGTAATCATGTTAACGAACCTAGGGTTAGGGTTATGGTTAGGGTTTTTGTTAGTAGTTATTCAGTTGATCTTTACTAATGCTATTGAGTTCGATTGCGGTGTTGTTAATTGTTCGCTATTGATTGCTTTTGTTGTTGTTGTTGCTGCTGTGTTGATGATCGGTTTTTGGTTTTGTGTCGTGTTGTTCAGCAGCTTACTGTACTATATGCTTCCTAGAAAGAGACACTGCGAAGGAGTGGTTGTGGAAGAGGCAGCTACTGCTAGTTTTCTTCCGAAGAAGAAGAATCTGATTGTTGCGGCCGGGACTGAGGATTCGGTTGTGAATAGCGACCGGAGTCTAAGCGGTAGTAGTAATAACAACAACAATAGTGACACGACTCTTGAACAAGGGACCTACGTCATGACTTTGGGAGATACTAATCAGACGGATATTGATGAGGATCTGCATAGCCGGCAGCTTGCTGTGTATGGTCGAGAAACCATGCGTAGGCTCTTTGGGGCTAGGGTTCTTGTGTCTGGGATGCAGGGTCTTGGCGCGGAGATTGGTATGTTGTCCCTGATCACGTATCTTTGTTGATTGCTTTTTAAGCTGTTGTTGTTACTTCAATATATATTATATCAAATGCTTGATGCATGGATATAGTTTTTGTATAACTCCGGATGAGTATTCCTGCGACATTTCTTGTAGCTTTCACCTCTGCTTCTTAGATAATGAGAATTGTTTATAAAAGTTATGATTTGGTAATTAACTTTCACTGCAACCTGGAAAATGGAGCCTGTGATTGAGATATCAATGAATATATTCTTGCAATTTATTGTATGTGGTGAGAGATTTCAATACATAATAATTTAATGCTCTCCAAGTTTGTCTTGCAATTTTTACATTGCTAACTTAGGCAATCGATTTGGCATATGTACCTACATACACTGCTTCTGTAATTTAATGTTTTGTATCTTCTTTTGGTGGTATTGATATCTCAATTCTCAGTAATCATTCGTGTTATATCTTCTTTTGGCTAATTAAAAATTTTATAATACATAGTGATACTTGAACAATTCTATTTATGTTGTGTTATTTAAGTTGATATTTAAGTTCAATTTCAAGAATGATAGTCCCAAAATATTTGATCTTCTTTTCTATTCTAATAAAGTTAAACCACCTGCAGCGAAGAATCTCATTCTTGCTGGTGTCAAGTCTGTTACCTTGCATGATGTGGGAACTGTTGAGCTATGGGACCTGTCTAGCAATTTTGTGTTTTCAGAGAAGGATGTTGGCAAAAACAGAGCATTGGTTTCTGTTGGTAAGTTGCAGGAGCTGAACAATGCAGTGGTTGTGCAAAGCTTGACATCTGAGCTGACAAAAGAGCAACTTGCTGATTTCCAAGTATAACTACTGCTTCTTACTCTTCACACATATATGTTTGTCTGTGTATTTATTTTTTATTTCTGGTGATTATAATTTTATTTATTCATGGTTTTTGAAAGGGCAATGTAGCTGTTAAAAATGTTGTCACATCTAGTATGCTAGTAGCTATTATTGTTATTTAGACAATTTGTTTATAAAACTTTCTATTTTCTCATAGCTTATAAAACTACAGACATACACACCTTTCTGTATAGTTGATTTGTTGCTCCTTTCCATCAAGTCCTGCTGAGTTGTTTTGCATATTTGTGTTGTTTAATAGCAACTATAATAGCACTGTCACATAGTGGAATGTGGACAAACCACCGCTGCTCCCCCTTGTGCCATTCAGTACAAAAATGTTGTGATATAGTGGCTACAGTGGCATTATTGCGTAGTAGAATTATAACAATCCTCTATTTTTTGCTACCGTGATTGACAATATTGCCTAATTCCGAAGTATATGTTTTATACCCTATAATTGTTGGATAATGGTGTCATTTTTTTTATGAAGTTTGTGCTTTCATAAGTAGTTTATTTAGATTAGATTTAAACTGGATATATGTATTTACAGAGTTGTATATTTTCTATTTTTGTAGGCTGTTGTTTTTACCGATGTTAGTCTTGAGAAAGCCATTGAGTTCAATGATTACTGTCACAGCCATCAGCCTCCTATTGCTTTTATTAAAACTGAAGTTAGAGGCCTTTTTGGTTCTGTCTTCTGTGACTTTGGGCCTGAGTTTACTGTTTTTGATGTTGATGGAGAGGAACCCCATACTGGCATAGTTGCATCTGTCAGTAATGACAATCCTGCTCTAGTATCCTTTGTTGATGACGAGAGGCTTGAGTTTCAGGATGGAGATTTTGTTGTATTCTCTGAGGTTCATGGCATGAAGGAATTGAATGACGGAAAGCCAAGGAAGATTACAAATGCTAGAGCTTATTCATTTAACCTTGAAGAAGACACCACAAATTATGGTAGCTATGAAAAAGGTGGTATTGTCACACAAGTCAAGCAACAAAAGGTATTGAACTTTAAACCACTGAGGGAAGCACTCAGTGATCCAGGTGATTTTCTTCTGAGTGATTTTTCAAAGTTTGATCGCCCACCTCTCCTTCACTTAGCATTCCAGGCTTTGGATAAGTTCATTTCTGAGCTAGGCCGCTTCCCTGTTCCCGGAGTAGAGGATGATGCTCAAAAGCTTATAGCCATTGCTAGTAATATGAATGACAGCTCAGGTGATGAGAAAATAGACGATATAAATCCAAAACTTTTGCGACAATTTGCCTTTGGGGCTAGGGCTGTACTGAACCCTATGGCTGCCATGTTTGGTGGAATTGTTGGACAAGAGGTTGTCAAAGCATGCTCTGGGAAGTTTCATCCTCTTTTTCAAGTACGTATGTTTTTAACTGTTTCATTATATTCTCTGCTATTTTAGAACACTGTATTGTGCAAATAAAACAATAAGAACTGAAATAGTTTTTGATAAATTATTAGTAGTTAGCGAATTAATGTTTGTGTTTGGTTTCCACCTCCTTCAGTCAATATTTGATTTTGCTGCTCCTTAAATTGTTTATGTACTTGTTGGACAAAACAATCTTTATCCAATCTGGTTTCTAAACAAATTGACCACCTTTCAGGCAGTTGAGCAAGACATGTGATGAACTTTATTGTTCTTGTAAATGAAACTTTTGGCTATGACATTCCTATAACCATGTATTGCCTGTGATATATCTCATAGGCATGTGTTTCATATGTTTTTTAATGATTAATATATTTTGATGTATTGTTTAAAATAAATGATTTTCATAGGCAGTTTACGTAATTTTTGTAATCGTTGAAGCAAAATTTTGAAGAATTGCTTAAAGTTGATGTAGCATTGTGGGTCACTTAAAATTGGTTAGGCAAACAGGAACGGGTTGCTTATTTTTGTTTCATTGTAGATGCTCCCATCAACATCTGTCATCCCTTCCATTTGCATTCATCCTTTATGAAATAAATGATTTTCATAGGCAGTTTACTTAATTTTTGTATTCGTTGAAACAAAATTTTGAAGAATTGCTTAAAGTTGATGTAGCATTGTGGGTCACTTAAAATTGGTTAGGCAACCTGGAACGGGTTGCTTATTTTTGTTTCATTGTAGATGCTCCCATCAACATCTGTCATCCCTTCCATTTGCATTCATCCTTTATGAAGAGGGCCTTGGTGTTTGCTACTATTAGCTACTCAGGTGACAACAACATCATTGTAGTGTTATAGATATTTATTTTGTAAGGATGAGTTAGGTCAAACTCTAATATGGTATCAGAGCCTATCGATTGGACCATGGGCCGCCCACCATTAATATTCATGCACCAAGCCCAAAAGAGTGCTAGGCGTGAGGGGGTGTATTAGGAAGATCATAAAGTCCCACATTAGAGATAGAGCATTGAAAGAATATATATAGAGGGACACTCCCCACCTTACCAAGGTTTTGTAAGGATGAGTTAGGTCAAACTCTAATAATTTAAACAAGTTTAGGAAAATATAGATAATAGCCAAATAAGATTTAATACAAATTGAGTTAGACAAACTAGAGGTAGTCAGACAACTAGAGGTAGAGAGGAAGACCTGGTAAAACTATAAGAAAAGCTAGATCTCGAGATTAACAAGTTGGATAGAAACAGTCTTTGATAGATCATTATGGTGTAATCTGATCCATGTTGCCAACCACCAAACCTTATCACACTTAGTAGGTCTGGCTTCATGTATCAAACGACGCCATCATGTTCCATCAAATGTCACACTTCTATCAACCTCAGTAGTGTAATAGACATGGTGAATTTAAGGAAATAAGAACAAAGGAGATAAAGTGAAATAGTTGTTGTGGTGGGCTTAAGTCCATCATATCTGAACCACAGTTAACAGTAGCTCACTACAGAAGAAGACTGCCCCCTGGCAGCTATTATGGCCACTTGTTGGCAATTGTCTGGGGAATAGTCAAATTTAATTTTCATTGAATTTGACATGATGTGATATGAATGTCTCCGTTTTTCCTGCTGTCTGACATATTGCTTGGTGGCATCTTTTTGGGCTAATCTCTCAATTTTCTACACTCATTACTCTCCATACTCCTGCTTCTTATGCCAATGCAATGCTTTGTTTACTTGTTCTCTGTTAATGTCAAACCCAGTTTCTGTTTTGACTAGTAATTTTTTGGGTTTTCACGCATCAAGTTCATGCTGTGAATGATTAATTATATCTCTGTGGTTCTCTTTTTTTGTGAGCATTTATAAATGTTTATTGTTTATCTTGTTATTGTCGATATAAATTATCCAAATTTATGGCATTTATAGTATCTGGTATACATACCCCCTTCTATACGCCATGGTGTTTTTGGGATCTGTGTGCCATAATCCAATAATAATATAAGTGAATTATGTTTAAATTGTTTAGGAATCTAATGCTTATTTGCATTTTGCCATTCCCTCTTAATAAGAATTTTTAAGCTTGTTATAATTCACTTCGTCATTTGTTATGACCTACGTTATTAATTTTTGTTTAAACTTTTGTTCCTCTGCAGTTTTTCTATTTTGATTCTGTGGAATCACTTCCTTCAGAACCACTGGACTATGATGATTTCAGAGCAGTTAATAGTCGTTATGATGCACAAATTTCAGTTTTTGGACGGAAGTTACAAAAAAAATTAGAGGATTCTCAAGTGTTTGTTGTTGGCTCTGGTGCTTTGGGGTGTGAATTTTTGAAAAATCTTGCTCTTATGGGGGTTTCTTGTGGAGATCAGGGAAAGCTAACAATTACTGATGATGATGTGATAGAAAAGAGCAATCTAAGCAGACAGTTCCTCTTTCGTGATTGGAATATTGGACAGGCCAAGTCCACAGTTGCTGCTTCAGCTGCGGCATCTATAAATCCTAGTTTTCATATTGAAGCTCTACAAAATCGTGTCAGTGCTGAAACTGAAAATGTGTTTCATGATACCTTCTGGGAAAACTTGGGTGTTGTGATAAATGCGCTGGACAATGTGAATGCAAGACTGTACGTTGATCAGAGATGCTTGTATTTCCAAAAGCCTCTTCTTGAGTCTGGGACTCTTGGAGCAAAATGCAATACCCAGATGGTCGTTCCCCATCTGACAGAAAACTATGGTGCGTCAAGAGATCCTCCTGAGAAACAGGCACCAATGTGTACTGTGCACTCATTCCCACACAATATTGACCATTGCTTGACATGGGCGCGATCAGAGTTTGACGGATTGCTTGAGAAAACTCCAGCAGAAGTGAATACATATTTGTCCAAACCAAGTGAATATACTACTGCAATGAGGAAAGCTGGGGATGCTCAAGCAAGGGATAATTTGGAGCGTGTTCTTGATTACCTGGACAAGGATAAATGTGAAACTTTTGAAGATTGTATTACCTGGGCGCGGCTGAAGTACGTGCCTACTATAATTTCTGCTCATGTTCTCTTTTAGTAATGTTATGGGAGCATATTAATTCCTGTCCATTTATAACCATTTTTATCTACAGGTTTGAAGATTATTTTGCTAACCGGGTGAAGCAGTTGGCCTTTACTTTTCCTGAAGATGCTGTAACTAGTACCGGAGCTCCTTTCTGGTCTGCACCAAAAAGATTTCCCCGTCCACTGCAGTTTTCGACCTCTGATCTGTGTCATCTAAATTTTGTGATCGCTGCTGCTATTTTACGCGCAGAAACTTTTGGTATAACAATCCCTGACTGGGTTAAGAACTCTAGGAAGGTGGCTGATGCAGTTGATAGGGTGATTGTACCTGACTTTCAGCCTAAGGAAGGTGTGAAAGTAGTGACAGACGAGAAGGCCACTAGTCTCTCCGCTGCATCTGTAGATGATGCAAAAGTTATTAATGATCTAATAATCAAGTTAGAGAGGTGCCGGTCAAATTTGGCCCCTACATTCAGGATGAATCCGATTCAGTTTGAGAAGGTTTGTTTTTCCTCCATTACAATTGCAACTAGCTAAATAGCCTCTTGCTAGTTAAGGTGTTTGTATTCTTGGAATTTATGTTCATATGTTACAGTTGCATTTAAAAATTCTGGATTTGGTAGGGTATGATTGTTTTGTATTTGCTTGAAATTGGATTGTCACTCGAGTATATGGATGGACCTTTCATTCTGCATGAGTTCAATTTTTTTTGTATAATTTTTATAAACTAAGAAATTGACTTCCTGCTAAAAAACTGCAGGATGATGATACAAACTACCATATGGATGTGATTGCCGGACTTGCAAATATGAGGGCTCGGAATTACAGCATTCCCGAGGTTGACAAGCTTAAAGCCAAATTTATTGCTGGAAGAATTATTCCTGCAATTGCAACCTCAACTGCCATGGCCACTGGTCTTGTCTGCTTGGAGCTGTACAAAGTTTTGGATGGTGGCCACAAAGTTGAAGACTATAGAAATACATTTGCAAACTTAGCATTGCCTCTTTTTTCAATGGCCGAGCCTGTCCCACCAAAGGTTATTAAACATCAAGAGTTGAGTTGGACAGTTTGGGACAGATGGAGTCTGGGAAACAACCCTACCCTGAGGGAAGTTCTTCAGTGGCTGAAGACTAAAGGCTTGAATGCTTATAGTATTTCATGTGGAAATTGTTTGCTCTATAATAGCATGTTTCCAAGGCATAAAGAGCGATTAGACAAGAAGATAGTAGATCTGGGAAGGGAAGTAGCTAAGTTGGAGATCCCTCCATACCGTCGTCATTTGGATGTGGTTGTTGCATGTGAAGATGAGGATGATAATGATGTTGATATCCCTCTAGTATCTATTTATTTCCGTTAGGTTGATTTCATCTTTTAAGATTTAGGCTGAAAGATAGCATGTTTGACTCATGCTACATATTCATAATGATACGCAGACGCAACATTGTTGAATGTTTCACATAGTTCTTATATGAATTCAATAGCAACTTTCAATCAATCCTTGTGTTATTGTCTTTGCTTGTTTTTGGCTTGCTCTTCCTTTAACATTGTTGCTATTTTTTTTGACAAAGTATCTAATGGCTTATCACTTTATTTGCATGTGATCCATTTATTGGTTGCAGTGCTTTTTTGACAACTTTTTTTTTTTGTTTTTTCCTACTCAAAAGCAGCAAATTTTTTTGTCTACAGCCAGATGTTTGATTCATTTTACCCTATATTAACTGATAACCTGCCTCTATTGCCATTGATTTCAAACAAACATTTCCATGTTTCAGGATTGCTCTTTTGTTCACTTCGTTTTTTTTTTTTGTAGAAATGGCACTGCTTCCATTAACATTCTACACATTTTTTCTCTTGTTGTATACTTATACTTGTCTTTTTTGTGTTTCAGTCTTGTTCTCTTATTTGTTTGACATAAATGAAAACACATATCTGGTTCTTTAATTCAATTATATGATATGATTTCATTGTAACTTCTTTGTTAAGTAGTATCTAAAGTTTCATGTACACTTGGTTTGATAACGGAATTGTTTTGGATACAAATAGAAAATTCGTTGGATTTCGTTAAAATTCGTTAAAAAAAATTATAGGATCAACACAATGTGAACATGACAAAAATAGACTTTGTCAACTATGATAATTGGATTGGTATGTTTCCTAACTAATCACACAATCAAGTTTGGATACAAAATTGGCATGTTAAAGTTTAAATTCATTAAATAGCCACATTAATGTATTATTATTATCTCACTTGATGAATTCAATGGTTGATATATATATATATAATTTAATGAATCTAAAAGTCAAATTTTGTTTATAAATAAAGTTTAGATTTATTGAATAATTAATGTATCTAACCTATATATAATCTAAATACATTATTTACTTAATGAATCTAAAAGTCAAGATTAGTTTTATAAAAGAGAATCAAGGAAATAAGTTAAAACCTTATCTACAATCTAAGCATTTAGAAGAAACTTTGTTATAATTAATCCTTTGTTTTTTTAAACAACTTAGCAAGCCTTTGTTTGATTACATGATTTACACGTTTCATTTAATATGGACACGCAACATGCTTGATTTCGAATTATACAAACATGCTCTCAAGCTTGCCTTTGAATTCTATAACTTGAACCATACTGTCTATGATGTTAAAATTAAATTTATGTTATTTTCTTTTAAAAAAAGATACATTTTAAAGTAAAATATTGACTTAACTAATATTCTATAATATAATTAATTAGTGTTTGATAAAAATAGTTATAAATGTGGTATGATGAGTACTTGGGTCATATTTTGTCCTCTGAGAATTTAGACATCTAGATCTTCCATTATTAGGAAACTGTACAAGGACAAATAAGGTGTTATGGTAGGATATCACATTTCTATTTGGTTCACACATCAGAAGGACAACCGCCTATACTAACTCAGAAGAAACTCCTTGAGAACGAGGTAGATGACACATATAAGGGTGGAAGTACGGGTAGCCAGGTCCCAGCATACGTGCACATCCAGGACACGATCCAGGACACGATCGTCATGTTACTCTCATGTGGGGCTGAATTGAAGGGCACTAAAGTCGTCACAATTGTTCCAGAGATTTTGAGGGAAGCCAATGATGCATGAAGATGATTGGCAGATGAAGAGGTTGAAGATGATTGGCAGATGAAGAGGTTGAAGATGATGGCCAATAATTTTACGTGACTAAGTACGATGATTTTTTTTTTTGAATTTGTACTTGTCAAAAAGTAAAGGTGTGCGTGGCTGTAAGGGATATTCATAGGCCTTAGTAAGTGACAATGTTTAGGACTTAATAACTGTGGTGAATGACCCTGCTTGGTGATGTGTTACGGTGGTGGGAGGCTCTTTGCTTATGTGTTATGCCGAGTTAGTTGTGATATGTCTGAAACCGTTAAAAGGTCAAATATTTAAAGAGGCTTTTGGACCTAGGGATTCGGAAAATCTAAGAGGTGGTAACCATTCCTTCTTGATAGGGGAGACTGTTGGTATAATTCGTACCCCTTGCAAGGTGTTTGACATAATCCATATTCTATAATTCGAAATCATGATGAGTTTTTTTAACATAGTCTAGATCCTATAATTCAAAACCATGTTGAGAAGTGTTTGACATAATACATATTCTATAATTTGAAACATGTCATTTGATTCTTTTGTGTCATCTAGATTGCATCGACACTTTATGTGTATTATAATGTATAGGTGTTTGTATAAAGTTGTGCGTTTTGTTCATTTGCAGTTCACATCATAAAAACAAAACAACGAACTCTTCATACCCATATCCAATCAAAATGAATTATAATCTAGTTATAGTTTACTACAACGAGACTCTTCCTATTTTGTTCATGATCATTGTCGATGTTACACTGTCTGATATGATGTTTTAAATGGACCAAGTGAATCTCTCTCATTACCGCTGTAACACAAGGGTGGTCAATGTTGAGTATCTTCATCTGTCAATTGATGAAGATGGACTCAATTGATGAAAATGGACGTGTTTGCTTCACCAACATGCAACTACAAAACGACAATGATGCGAAAACTATATTCTGAATATTTGACCAGTATTGTTCCCTAGGCCCCATCAAGTTAGACAATATCCTAATCATATACGTTGATGCTAGTTGTTCAAGTCTAATTCGTCCCAAGACGTTTGACAAGATAACACCTTGATTAAGCTCAATGAAAAAATAAGTGAAGAAATAACTAGTTTGTCAAATCGATAATATTGTTTATATTTAATATTTAAATCATGCTTTTAATTATTCACAATTTATTATCGGTGTTAGACATATAATATGGTGTTGAAATTCATGTGATTTAATGGAGTGTTCAAGTTCACGGTGTTAGTTGATGCATTCAATAATTTCATCGGATTCTAGCACCCAGGAGCCTTAAGAACATGCTCCGGATTCTACAAATTCGGAAAACATTCTTGTCAATTTCAAAAATTTCTCAAAATTTAAGTGATGGAAAAAGAAAAACTCTAAGGATTAACCACTATTCCCAAGTTAAACCTTAGTGGTCATACTGATTATGAATATTTTAGATCCTCATAATAGACAATCACAAATAATTTGCTTGTTTAGATGTGGTGATACAACCAATTCACAACTATCCATAAAAAACAAAACCCTTTTAGAGTTATCCAAGCATCTTTTCCTTCACAAGAACCTTCGCTTTAGCATTCTATAACAAATTTCCAATCTACCACTAGATGAAAGTTATGGAAAATGATTTCTATTTAGTTTTTATCAGCACCTTCATCAAAATCTCTAGAAACTCCAACTCGGAATTCTATTTGTTTCTGATGCTTTGATCGACGACGCTCATCAAAATCGTCCCATCCTTCAAACTGAAAGAAAATCACAGATATTTTATAGTTATGCTCCGATGAACTGACAAAACTATGATTCTGTTGAAATGAATACTTAGAATTTCGGAAGACCATTCGGAAGAAAAAGCGCAAACCTGACGAAGTAGATCAATAGTTATTTCTGTATTGTGGAGATCCAATGTGGAAAGCTGTAAGCATGTTTTGAATAGTTTTGATGGTAGGGATTTCATCCCATTGTTGCTAAGATGCAAAGCCTGCACAGTTTTAAAAAAATGTGGAGTGAAATGCAAGAAAAGTTAGTAGTTTGTTCCTTATCGTTGTGATTTGAATTTGTTGACCACAGTTTCTCAATTAGGTGATAACGGGGAAACGGGCTACCTTCAAATTGTGAAAACTACTGAATTTCTCTGGCAATTCCGACAGAAAATTGGATGAGAAATCAACCTGCTCCACACAAAAAAAACGAAACTTCAACAAGCAATACCTCACAAAAAAATTATATTATCATTCCACTTGTGAATTTTCCAATGCTACATCATCTATTAAGTCCCTTCGAAAAATGAAAGACATAAAGCGAAAAAAGAAGATAGCGAAAACTGAAGACTAATAACGGTACCTCAACAAGAGAATGGCAGTTTCCTATAAATTCACTTATTTTACTCATCCTAGAAAAACAGACATATCAATCAAAATGACAAGTATTTATATAAAAAAGCAACACATTCTTTAATTTCCAACACATAACCTAAAAAAAAGAAGGCAATCTTTACACAATAATGAAACCGGATTTTACAAATTTAACCAAAACTTACAATTGAACGGGTTAATAAACATACTTATAGTACAAAGGTAGAAGAACTGATACCTATTATTGTTGGCTTTCAAGACTTCTAACTGTGTAAGATGCCCTATTTCATCAGGAAGACCAGCCAATTCATTGTTGGAGACATGTAGCTCCCTCAAGGAGGTTATCGATCCCAACGCAGATGGCAAAGTAGTTAAGCTGCAGATAACAGTTTGTCGTGTTTGTTGTGAGTGTTAATAAAAAACAAGCACAAATTGAAAAGAAAAATATCTAACAAATACTCACTGGTTCTGGTTCAATGATAGTACTGTTAAGTACTTCAGATTCGTCAGTCCTTCCCAATTAATTGAGTCATCTGATAAGTCATTGGCATTAAGTAATAGTTTCTGCAACATTTTAAAAGTAGCGAATTGCGATTAATTATTGCCTCGCCATGGGAACTATGAAGAATGAGAAAAATTCAGCTTACCTCCAGACGAGTAAGTTGTGAAATTTCAACTGGGACATTTCTAAGTATATTGTTGTTGCAATCTAGAACTCTCGCAGAAGATCCACAAACCCAAACCTCATTAGGTATGGCCTATTTAAATTAAAATTGCAAAGAAAAATCAGAGAATATTTCATACCACAATGGCCAAGCAAAATTCAACATAAAAATCTTCAAAAGCATGTCCTCAGGTAAAATTTATAGCATTCCTCATCTCCTAATTTAAAGCTGACATCAAAATCTAAGGCTATGTTTGGGAGTTTGGAGGGGAGGGGAGGGGAAGGCTTCCAAAAACAAAAATTTAAAAAAATATAGGAAAATATTTAACATTTTTTGAAAAAATGATTTTGTTTAGAATGGTAAAAGAGTCATTATCAATAATATATTTTTAATTTTGGGAATACTATAACAACCTAAAAGATATTTGGAACATTTATGTAAGCCCTTCAAAACCCTCCAAAACCCTTCTTCAATACAATTTTTGAGTTCCCCCATTTTATGGGGTATTTGGTGTTATGAATAAACTTAAACCCTCCAAAACCCTCCTACCCAAAATTTTTTTATCCTTTTCACCCAATTCTTCTTATTTTTCAAAGCCCTCCCCTCCCTTCCCCTCCAAACTCCCAAACATAGCCTAAGCGTCTAGTTGAATATATGATTAAACCACGGCGAGTTGATTACCTCCAAGTTGCATTCAGACAGTGCTACAACTCCTGTTACTTTCCATCGTTCCGACCTGTTCTTTACCAGAACTTTCTTCGCATCGTCACTAGAACCTGAGTGATTATCTTTCCTTGATCTAGGAGGAACAACCTGAGCTTTCTTCATGACAGGACCATCCTGTACAAAACATATAAAATCTACAAGCTGCCTTTTTCTGACCACAAAAGAAACAAAAACAAACTCTACAAAATTGCATCTATAAATATTTCTTTTGAACTTTTTGTTGAGAAGCTTATAAAGCCTATCACACTTGTTCTATTATGTACAACTTTTAACACTTCACAATCACAATTGAACATAACTAAGGAATCATATACTACAACATAGTTAACGACCCATCATGCAAACACATCAAAAATTGAAACTTTTATCCTCAACAAAAACAAAGAAGAAAATGAATGAACAATACCCCTTGATATAAACCCTGAGAAGCCACAAGCATAACTTTGGACCCATTACTCAAATTTGATGCTGCCAATGTAACTGGGTCTTCTAAAACCTTACCTGATAAAAAAAATTCAGTATTTAATATAATTCACACATGAATGAATAAAGGGGTTAGTGAAATAGAGAGAGAAAGATTGAACCTTTGAAGATGAGTTTTTGGCCTCTTGGAAGAACATTAGTGGCAGGTAGAAGAAGGGACTTGAGCTCTTTGATGGTTGATTGAGGTGAGATTGAAATGGGGATAGTTGATCCACTGAACTTCACGCTTATGGTTATGGGTGTGGAATTCGAATTTGATCTGCTTGTTCCATCATCGATTTCCATCTCAATGTTTCTTGTACGATACAGTATGATTTTCTCGAGGAAGCTCTCTCTCTGGCCACGATTCGGGAGTAGCGTATGAAAGAGAGTTACTATTAGCACCCCGTTTTTGAAATCACGGAATTTTTACTTTATTACCCCCATTTCCCGATAATTTTACTTGGCACCCCCTAAATTATATCCGACACCACCTAAAATCATTGAAATGTCCAACAAAAATTCATTATCACATTTTCTGAAATTTGCTTGAGAAACCGGATTTTTCAAATCTTAGGGCGATGCCGGAAATTTGAGGAGCATACCAGAAATTTGGCGAAAACAAGTAAGTTTCCGGTAGATTTGTAAAATTTCCGGTATATTTATAAAATTCTAAAATTACCGTAAATTTTGAAAATTCTGGTATTTTTTCCATACCGAAAATTTTGAAAAATTCCGGTATTTTTTTTAATTTTAAAAATGCTAATTTTTTTCCAGTAAGGACTATAGGTAGAGATGGTACTGTTGCGAGTCGGGTCATTGATAGAGTTGATGCTCGTGCTCGGGTGGCTGCTGATGAGGCTTGTACCTCAGTCTTACGTGCTGGACGCGTTCCTCCGACCGGTTCTAACGGGAAACGGAGGGCTGATCATGGAGCTTGTCAAGCTAGAAATACATTAATGAACTTAAACAAACATACTACACTGTAGGGTTTAGGGTGTCTTCTTCAAAGATAATTACTTTAGGTGGCGTGTCTTCTTTCACTCTTTCAGTATATAGCCAAAATAGATGTCATAATTTTTTCTTTACTTTAAGTACCGTGATTTCTTGTATGTGACTTAATTGGAGCAATTTACGATGTTCTTAGAAGTTTATGATCACTAGGTCAGAACATCTTTTGTTGGCATTGCTTGTGAACGTTGATGTTGCTTGTTCTTTTAAGGAAGCTTATTTTTCTTTGTAATATCGAGCTTTTGTTTCTTTGATGACTTCTGATCTTCTGACTCTGATTGTTGAACTTGCTTTCTGTAAGAACATCTGATTATTTAACGATGTTTCATTTCTGCGATCTTCTTGTTATTTTGAGACTTCATGCATATGATATTTCTAGTTTATTCCTTTGAGCTTGTCTGATACTATTTTTGATCTGTTTCATTCCTCAGTCTTTAATCCAGTTTCTGATACAGTCAATATGCTTGTTTCTGATGAATGTCGTATAAGGCTTTTAGCTTAACATCTGCACACTCAATGAAATCATTAGTAATAAAATTATTACTAACAAAATATATGCTTGTTATCATCAAAACCAGATTTTGAACATAGATCCCAATCTTGTTCTAACAGTTTATACCTTGCTCAACAATGGTACGAGTAAAGAGATTTTGAGGGAAACTTGTTGATTCTTATGGGCCAGGCGTATTAAATATTCAAAATCCCATGATCCAATAATCCACAAAACGCTAGATGAAGTTGACTATAAAAGAACCTCTTGGAGGAAATGTAAGGAGGTCCATACACTAAGAGAGAAACACTCGGTAGAGATTGGTTCAAAGGCAATTTGAATCAAAGTGGAGAGCTTCTCATCTCTTCATCTAAGTATAAGCTACCATTATATGGCATGACATAACTTGTTTCTTGCTCATTAAAGATTGCAAGAAGGCGAAGAAGTTGCTCTTAGATTTTCATTTCTTTTTCATTATGTGTTTAAGAATGCTTAGCTTAGGAACTAATATTCATGCATGTACTGAGATCATCAGTAGCTAAAAGTCATTTATGTTAAACAATGTAAAATTAATATAAAGTAATCTTTTGTGTTATTTGATGTGGTATTAGTGCTTTATTTTATCATGCATTTTATTGTCATAAATCTGGTTAATTAGATGATCATCTTAGGAAAGGATAAAATCTAGTTGTTGTAAGGAATCTAACCACAAGTGAAACTCATGATAAATATGAATGAAATAGTAGGATAGGAATATTCACTATATTAGCTACTTTAGGCATAAAGAGCTAGAATCATATAGTACATTTGGAATGAAACCATACATGCATTAAAGTTAAATATGAGGCTTAGAAATTTGTCCTCTTGCTTTATTGTATATGGCAAGAAACATAAGGGATTATGTTGTATTTGATCTCAATGCCATGACTACGAGGATTATAAGACCGGAGATCATAGTGGCACAGTTTGGATTCAAGCCTATGATGTTTCAAATGTTACAAGCAATAGGCCAATATTCAAGGGTTTCCAATGAAGATCCTTATTTTCACTTAAGGGAATTCGTGGAAGTTGATAATAACTTAAAAATACATGGCGTTTCTGATGATGTTTTTAGACTCAAGTTGTTTCCATACTCTATAAGGGATACAACCAAGAGTTGGCTGAACTCTCTAGAGCTGAATTCCATAGCCACGTGGAATGCCTTAGCTGGAAAAAGTTTAGCTAAGTATTTTTATCCTGTCAAGAATGCTATGATGAGAAATGAAATTACTTCATTTATACAAGGAGATGACGAGTCTTTGTTTGATGCTTGGGAAAAATTTAAAGAGCTATTGAGGCAATGTTCCCACCATGGGATACCAATCTGTATTCAATTAGAGACATTCTACAATGGATTGATTCCATCCTGGTGAAACATGATGGATGCATCCAGTGGTGGAGCTTTGCTATCTAAGTCTTATGAAGAAGATTACAATTTGTCTGAAAGCATTACAATCAATACTTACCAATAGCCAGTGACAAGAGATGTTGTTGTCTCCATTCAAAAGAAGCAAATTGGTGTTCATTAAGTCATATAAACCACAACCCTTGCTGCTCGAGTGGCTTAGTTCACCAAATGATGAAAAACATGATGACGAGTCCTGACGTGTCTTTAACTAAGCCTGTCAAAGTTGTAACTGATGCGTCAGAGGTTGCATGTGTATATTATAGGGGATCTTATTTATTTGAAGATTGCTCAACAAATCATGTTTCTGTTAATTATGTGGGCAACAACAAGTACAATAACTAACCCCTGCAACAACACTTATAGTCCTGGATGGCGTAATCATCCAAACTTCTCATGGAGTAACACTCAAAACCAGCTCAAGCCTTAAGCACCTCAAGTTCACCTGGTTTTTCGGCACCAAATTATGTTGTGGCTAACTAAGGGAACAACTAGATAGAAAATATTTTGAAGTGCTTCATACAAGAAATCAAGAACCAATTTTAAGCTCAAGGAGTAAGCATTACAGACTTGGAGAATCAAGTCAGGAAGGTTGCTTCAACACTCAACTCTAGAACTATAAGAGCACTTCCAAGCTCCACTGAAACTCCAACATCTACCTATAGAGCCAAAAGTATTTCATGACCTCTCAGAAAGTGTACCAATAATGCCAAAATAATAATAAAAGATCGTCTCCACGAGGATTGGATTTTAACAGGAAAATTAATTGCAAAATTTAGTAATTAATTGGGGGATTTCGTTCGAAAAGAAATTCTAAACGAGAAATTTAAAAAATAAGTAATTCAGATTGTTAAAGGTGATTAGGATTATTTACCGAATCCCCTTAATTTTACCCGTTAATGAACTGTGTACCTGTTGAGTTTCAATCATATTATTACCTCGCTACGAATTAACATAACCATTACACCTAATTCCTTGGTGTCTAGCTCATTAATTTAAACCTTAATCCCTAATTCCTTAGGCCAATTCAAAGTTAAATTAGGCGTTCTAAGTGCATTAATTCATTAGCAACAACTTCTAAATTCCGATTCCTAGTTCATTACAAAGTTGAATAAATTTCCTAGTTCAGATAACTAGAATAACGCTTCGCCGAAGGGACTGGGATTCTCGTCAGTCAGGCTCAACATATAATATCGTCTGAGGGAGTGAGAGTTCCATGAAACATGCATAACTAACTGACTACTTGAGTAACTTGGAGTTTCCAAGGGCAAGATCCAACTTAAAGTCTCGCCCAAGGGATGCGACTGAAGTCTGAAATAAGAGAATTAACCTAAAGTCTTGTTTGAGGGCTTGATAAAAGTTCCACCCGAGAGGTCCAACGCCTCGCATGAGGGACTGGAAGTTTCGTTAGTCAGGCTCAACATATAATCTCGCAAGAGGGATCAAATTTCCCATCAAACAGGCTTTTCTAAATGATCGCCTGAGTAACTTGGAGTTTCCTCGGACAGGCTCTAACTTAAAGTCTCGATCAAGGAACGTGAATGAAGTCTGGCCTATGAGACTTAACTTAAAGTCATGTATGAGGTTTTGATACAAGTCACATATGAGAGGTCCAACGTCTCGTCTGAGTGGCTTGGAGTCTCGTCAGTTAGGCTCAACATATGATCTCTCCTGAGGGACTGAAAGCACCATCAAACAGGCTTATCTAAACAACTGATTGACTAAATTAGAGTTTCCCTGGGCAAGATCCAACTTGAAGTCTTGCACAAGGGACGAGACTAAAGTCTGACCTAAGAGACATAACTTAAAAGTCTAATCTGAGTGCTTCGTAGAAGTCCTTCCCGAGAGGTTCAACGCTTCGCCTGAGGGACATGGATTCTCCTTGAACGAGTTTAACATATAATCTTGCCTGATATTCTTAGGGTTTCTAAATTCCCTCAATTCTTTGTCATTCAAAGAACTTTGATTTTAATCAAAGTCCTTGTGCTTGAGGGACTGTGTAGTGATATTTTTGTATATGGCCTAGTAAGGGCGAGAGAATTGCAACCCCCAGTAGGGGCGATAGCCATATGCCTCCCACCATTAGGGTTATTCTGTCCTAAGTGCTCCCTAATCACCTAGTCATGAGAAATGTGGGAAAAACATTCCTCGACTAGAGAGAAGTCAGGGTCAATAGTGTTGGGTGAGAATATGAACACAAATCGATCTAGAGGGGGGGGGGGTTGAATAGACCAATGATCTTTTAGACTTTTTCAAAAAAAATATAGGTCTCATGTACGAAATCATAGATTTTATAAAGGCGCAGAAGCATAACAAAAAATGAGAAATCTTGGAAGCATTTGAATGTAACAATCCATATGAAATGGTACATGATGTTTTATATGCATTTGATTCCTTCAAATGTAAGTCAATCACAAGACACATGGCACATAGATTCTAACAAGACATAAATGAAGTCATGATACTTCAATAATATTAATACAATACATACCTACACTCATACATTAAATCGCTATAAGAAAAGTCTTACTTATGTGGTATACAATCAATGCAAACATGCAACGATGCAATCACATGGTAGTTAATGCTTGAAAAATAAAAGAGGTAAGGGAAGAAGAAGAGATACACAACATTATATAGTGGTTCAGATGTCACCCTCACATTGCTTACTCCACTCTTTAATGGTGTTAAAACCATTGGAAAATAATCACGATCTTCCGTTATTTTGATAAGTTTAATTACAACATTTTGATTACAACGAACTATCATACGATAATTCTCCCTGTTGATGCAAACACTACAAACTGCTAACAAAAGTCAAGATCATAAAAAGATTTTGATCCAATAACCTTGATACACACAATAATTCTGCTCCAAGTATTCGTATGTGGAAATCCACCTGATTCCACCGATCTCTTATTTGAGCGATTGTTATAGCCAAGTGTTAATGGACAACTCCCAACTTTATCAGTGAGCAATCTTTCTCCAACTCCACCAATATTGGACAAATTTTATTCCCTCCTTACGGACAATTGATACTTGATCTCACCAAAGTCTTCCTCGGATTATAATGGAAACTTTACTCTTGGTGAATAACAACGAATACCAAAATGCATTCAAGAAATGATACACGCACTTGTTACAAAAAATAAACTTTACACAAAACATTAGTGAAAATTCTAGTAACTCACGCTTAATGTCGTACTGGATGTTATGACATCCACAATCATACAACACAAACCGTTAAAACAGAAACATATAAAAACAATAAAGAACACACATAATTGTTTATCCAGTTCGGTTCAAGCAACCTACTCTAGGGACTACCAAGCCAAGGAGTGAATCCAATATAAGCAGAATTAATTCGGAGTTAAACTCCCCCGTTTACAACTCCTCACTTAAAACCTACCCAATGTAATTCCAATCTATTCCTAGACCTGAGTATCTCCACTCACCGCCCCTCAATCACAACAGTGATTACAAATAAACATTAAACAAATTAGAAAGAAGACACACTTCAAAAACACACCTTGATCTGCTTAAAAGCTTCAATCAAGAGACACACACTCGTGCTTAAAATCTTAGAGTGAAAATTAACAAACAACCTATTCCAATCATCAAAAGACAATTGCTTGGAGTACAAGAGACAACTACAGAACTACGGTTCTTCATAATTAAATATTCTCTCTCTGCGTTCCAAATTAGGGTTGCAGTCTTCTTATATGCAGCTCTTGGGCCTTGGGCTTTTTAGGAATCAAATTAGGGTTAACAAAGTTAACCTAATTTACACGCCATCTGGTTGTTACATAATGTGCTGTCAGCGAAATCTTCTAAACGAAATATTCAGCACACAATAAAAGGTTTCTTAAATTGTAGATTGAGAGAAATCAGGAAACACATTAATAAAATATAACAGCCCCTGTTATCAGACAAGGATGTCATGACATCGGTCATGAAATTCACCAACAATAGAACCTGTATTAGCTAAACACAAATGCAACCTGCATAACACAATATAAATCATGTCATGACATCAGTCAAGACATTAAACACCCAGATATGTTTTACCATAAATGCAGCTAACATGAAAACACCTACAATCTCCCCCTTTGGCAAATTTTTGGCTAAAACAACATGTCACACCATATCAGAGAAACACTTGCAGCAAAAAAAAAAAGGAACACACTCAGAGCTAATACAGTACAAAACAACATACACCACCAGTATGCACATAGTGCCCATATAGCTAAACCAACCACACCACAAGAGCAGCACAAACAGATCAACACAAAATAAGCACATCAGAATTGTTGATCACACAAACTCATACTTGTTGTTCTGGGGTGACATTACTTCTCCCCCTGTTTGGCCACAAAAGTTGCCAAAGCAAACAACTGTCTTCTCCCCATTTTTTTTTGAATTATGGTTCCTCAAAGATGTAGATTCCTAACTTGCTCCGCAAGTTTTCAAACTGTGTAGTGTAACACCCTTCTAAACCCCCACGGAAATTAATAATTAAATCAGAGTAACATGCACAAGGGCGTCACAATTCATAAATAAAATAAACAATATCGGTCATATGTCATGCATTCACTAAGAGACATTTCATTATAACTCATAATTCATAATATATCATGTTGACACAGCGGAATAACATCATCAAATTACATCACATAATCGATTTATTAATCCTCAAATAAATTAAACAAAAATGAGTTATTATCATAAACTCAAAAACAACGTTTCCCCCAGTGTTACACCTATCAGAGCATGACCCGACGCTAAACAACATATTGACTCATGAGCTAATCCTCACCGAGTCGGAGCCGCTATCCTCAATCTGAAAAATATAGTGTAAGGGTGAGTCTCATTCGCAATTAACAAATATTATTGCATTATAAATAACAACACATCAATAGTTATATTATTCACCCAATCCATCTATATTCAGATAATCCATCATCACACAAAACACACAATACCAATCATAATAACGAAATACATTCAGCCACGTTATCAAATCCATGCATATGAATGCAACTGACACTATGCATGTGGTACCAAACATCACCAGTGGAATCATCCACCGACCGATCTATCATCAATTCAGAAACGGTCCTGCCAGCACCAATTCCACACAATGGGAATTCTGCCCCTCGATGAATCCTCTCATCATATAGGATTCAACTCATGTTTATGAATGCATGTAACATATATATAACATACTTTCATCATTACCAATCTATGAGTAGCATCAACTATACTCATTTCATCATCATCATCATCAATAACAAGCATGTTCATATATATATCACATCATTCAATACAATCAATCATCATCACCATCATTACAGAACATACATGTATTACACTAATCATCATCATCAAAAGTAAGAATATACATGTATTCACATCTTCCAAAACAATTCAATCATCATTGTACAATCCTCAACAATCATCACATAATCATGTTTTCAAAACACGTCTTATATTGTCACATCTCATCACATATGTCAACAATATATCATCCATCAAACGAACAAAGTATTTAAATCATACTCATATTATCACATGAAATATCTCATGAGTTCCATTACAAAATCAAACAAGATCATCATACGAATCATGTTTAAAACATAGCATGTATTGTCATATCTCATCATATATATGTACAATACATCATTCATCAAACAATAAATTCATAATTCAAAATTAATTGAAAGCTACACCTCATTTTATCATTTAAACTCATAGGTTATCTCATAAGGTTCATCATACTCGAAACGGCACTAAAAACGGAGTTACGGATCAAAAGTTACGCATCATTGAACTTTCGAAGAAAATCACAAAAACAGAATTTTTACACACAGAACCCATACGAGTATGGCACCTCCCATACGCTCCCATACGCGTATGGCCCAAACCCATACGCGTATCAGCCATCCCATACGCGAATCAACAGAACTAATTTTACACTGAGAATTTCCATATGAGTATGAACACACCCATACGCGTATGGCCTCATCCATACGCTCCCATACGCGTATCACCAAATCCCATACGCATTTCACCAGTTTTCCCCAAAAATATGCAATTTCGCACCAGTACGTTTTCCACTCGTTTTCACTCATAACAGGCTACGATTTTAAGTCTAAAACACCATCTTTTTACACATTAACATATGGTATTCATCCAATTTCATTAATCTATTATCCTATGTCAGTTTTACACATTAAAACCTAACTTTCTATCCAATTATTGGAAACCCATAACTCAGATTCAGTGTTTCATGGAAGAACACAGCAAACACAACAACTGATACAATACCCACAACACAAACATCAATTAACATACAATTCTATATAGAATTCACAGAGGTATTCATCAATTATTCAACTTCTATTAAAATTATTCCAAAACCTAACTCTGACATATGATCAAATTGACTCAACAACACAACCAAACATGCACTATCATCCATAATTACAATAAGAGATGGTAATTGGAAGAGTCCCCCCTTACCTTAGCCAAAGATTCTTGATTGGTCTTCTTCCTCTTTGGTTCCTCTTTACGTTCCTCATCTCTTCTCTTCCACTTCTCATTTTTCACGTTCTGACTCTATTTCCTTATTTTCTTTATTTTATGAAAACATAAAATATTTAGTAATGGGCTTACTCACTTAGCACCCCCATACTACTAATCTCACCATCCGGCCCAATGGCCCTTAATCCATAATTCTCCAATAATTCAACAAAATACTAAATAATTCTAAATAATAATTTAATTTCCGATTAAATTAAAATTAGAAAATATGGGGTGTTACAACTCTCCCCCACTAAAAGAGTTTTCGTCCTCGAAAACATATCCCAAGTAACCAGCTCGTATAAGAGTCCTCCACCTGACTCTCCAGCTCCCAATTAACATTACCATCATTCAATCCAAAAAAAAAATCCATCTGACATAACCAACAGGAAACATGTTTCATAAATTCAAATCCCAGTCCTTACGTCGCATTTGACCATCCAAAAGTATACCACTCGTTATATCTCCAAAAGGTTAACAACAACAGAACATTGAGGTACAACCAATACAATACGCTCAACAACCGAGTAATACAATCACTCAATCTATAGTATGATCACACTGATCAACACTGCAGTAATGCATACCATCTACCAAACATACCAACCTTAGACATACTCTTCCATCTGAGCGATAAAATAATACTTACACTTTTCACCAACTGCTTCCTTCAAGAACTCAATACTCATATCCCTATACCATTGAATTCCAATTATCTGACTCCTCTTAAGTCAAGCCATCGATTATCCAACACTTTACATTCCACTTTTTCCGCACTACTCTGACTACTCATCACAATCATCTATACCAAATAGATTTCTGAGTTTTACCCGATTCCGACTCTCTTTACTCATTCGTTTCAAGAATCATTCTTCATCATTCATGGTACTAATCTACCATTTAGCAATCCTTACTTGCATCCAACAAAAACCAATTCCTGATTTACTTCCTCTATTTAAACATTCTAACCATCCGAACCAGTGCACACTCATCAGCCTCAATATACCATCGCTTACAAAATAGCTCAACTAAGTCACGCTCTCTACTAAGAATGAAATCAACTCTGTCCTTCGTAGAGTGTAATTCCTCATTATATATGTAATTTACAATATCGCCTCAATAACAACACAAAATTATTACAACATCATATAACATCAACTCTTCGTTTTAATTTCGCCGAATACATACTCATTAACTACGTACAATCGTAATAACATATTCATCATCTCGGCAATTATTCAAAAGAGTTATAATTCTTCGACACAACATCCTTACATCCACGGGATTCAAAATCCAATATACAAATCAATACATATTCTCTATGTAAGCTTCCGACATATTAATTCCTTATTTCCCGCGAGCAGTACTCATAACCCTACTCCACATCACACTTTCGCTGCGCGACTCTGATTACCCGTCTTAAGTCATCGTCCAATATGTTGCACTCTTTCCTATTCACTTCTTCATAAGTCCACACAGCATGGTGAGTGATTATTCTCACGGTTTAATATTCATCACATCTTAAACCATTAAGGTAACAAAACAAGCTTATCTCTTCTATATGATTCCCTCTACTACCAACAAGAGATTTAGGGTGATCAAGTCCTAAATTTGTCAATATTAGTTGAAAATCATATTTAAGCATAAACCGTCGTTACTACATAATAGTGTCCATTTCCGAGTTTGTACCCAAACTCATTATCATCGTCATAGTTCAATAATCCACTACGGTGTCCTTCTTCTAGAATATTCTTCCGAAGCTCAAAACATCAGTTACACAAATCTAATCACTCAACCTCATTACACCGTTCTCGTCGATTCTAAATTCACCACCTTTACCTTGGTAATTCAAAGTCAACCTATCGATCAACTCAATGTCATCTTTCTGATCTTTTCTAATCTCATCAAGAATACCACTAGTCGTCTTCTAGCATACCCAATCTAACACTATTAGGAGTGCCTTCACATACCAACTCAAGTCTCAAAATTGTCCAATTAAATCCAACTCATTCATCATTAGCACCGACATATTTAAAGACTCCCTACGCAACACAATAGCACAATATTCATAACTTGCGGTTTTACTCCAAATTCTATTACATCCTTCACGTCCAAATATCATCCCACTCGGAATCCCAACAAAGTCTTCCTCACGTCAACAAATGTTAGAAATTCCCCACGATTCTTCTTTTATACTTATCGTTACTTTGCCATCACAAATACAATTCCAATGGTTCTAAAGTTTATCCCATCTTTACTACTAATTCACTTCTCACTAAAATCCATCGGCCCTAAAACCACTTTTATTGCCGAACATCTCATCAATAACATGTTCTACTCAACTTCGTTTCAAACAATCGCGGTAAGAACCATTCCTATTCAACAAGTTTCACGCTTCCTTAACCGACTTCACAATATCTTCTCATAGGATCACATCTACTGTATTTATAACTCTACCATAATGAAGGACATAATCTCTCCTCTTCATAGGTTCAAACGGCACATTAATCCGACACTCGGAACTCAAGATATGAATTTTCCAATCAATGCCCGAAAATGCAACACTGACATCATGCAGCGACACTCTATACGATATATCCAAAACTCCTCAATTGGTAAATTCAATTCTTAAAATTACTCCTCAACAAACCTTTTAATTATTCCTTCGATCCATTCAACACTGACACTGACATCCCGTGCAGTACCAATAAGTCTAGTTCTAAGAACAAGAGTAACCGTAACTTCACCTCTTTCCATCGTCATCCTGTCACAATTAAATATGTTACAGCTGCTGCAACCATTTTTATAACAAAGTTCATCTCGTTAGCTTTCCGACGCTTCAAACGGAACTCAAATCGGATGTCCAGAACTCCAGTTATGAATTTTCGAAGTTCCGCAGCTATTCAGCAATTTTCCTGCGTTTTGCTTACGAAAATCTCACTCGAAAACTCATTCCCTTCAATTCGATCGCATTCCAAACAACCCTTTATCATATCTCTTCACTTCCAAACATTATTATAACTTGAGCAACACATCCCATCGCCGAAGTGCGATTTCTGAAACGTTACTACAGCAATCCTCTTTGCAAACTTGCAACTGATCCTCTTCCAAGACCCAAGGCTACTCAACTGACAACTTCGCAGCACACCAGCAGAGCTGACACATCGCAAAATTCCAAATTTCCTCTCCTACAAATAATCACCAAATACCTCTAATCATCTTCCTTCAAGATGTTCCAATTCAATTACCAATCAAATCTTAATTCCAAGTCACCTTCGACTCGGGAAACAACAAACTCCGACAACGCTCACACTGTTGCCAACAACCACCTACCGAATCAATCTTCTTACAACTGAAACATAACCGAGAAGCGAAGCTTCTCCCCCACTTGTTTCAATCCAACACCTGCAACAAACAACCAAGTACCGACAGTGATTCACTCACATGTCGCGTACCAAGGAATAAAACACCGACAGTATTCAACTGTCGTGCAACTTAACTGACTCGACAATTGGCCGGACGGACCGACCTGCTCTGATACCACTATTGTAACACCCTTCTAAACCCCCACGGAAATTAATAATTAAATCAGAGTAACATGCACAAGGGCGTCACAATTCATAAATAAAATAAACAATATCGGTCATATGTCATGCATTCACTAAGAGACATTTCATTATAACTCATAATTCATAATATATCATGTTGACACAGCGGAATAACATCATCAAATTACATCACATAATCGATTTATTAATCCTCAAATAAATTAAACAAAAATGAGTTATTATCATAAACTCAAAAACAACGTTTCCCCCAGTGTTACACCTATCAGAGCATGACCCGACGCTAAACAACATATTGACTCATGAGCTAATCCTCACCGAGTCGGAGCCGCTATCCTCAATCTGAAAAATATAGTGTAAGGGTGAGTCTCATTCGCAATTAACAAATATTATTGCATTATAAATAACAACACATCAATAGTTATATTATTCACCCAATCCATCTATATTCAGATAATCCATCATCACACAAAACACACAATACCAATCATAATAACGAAATACATTCAGCCACGTTATCAAATCCATGCATATGAATGCAACTGACACTATGCATGTGGTACCAAACATCACCAGTGGAATCATCCACCGACCGATCTATCATCAATTCAGAAACGGTCCTGCCAGCACCAATTCCACACAATGGGAATTCTGCCCCTCGATGAATCCTCTCATCATATAGGATTCAACTCATGTTTATGAATGCATGTAACATATATATAACATACTTTCATCATTACCAATCTATGAGTAGCATCAACTATACTCATTTCATCATCATCATCATCAATAACAAGCATGTTCATATATATATCACATCATTCAATACAATCAATCATCATCACCATCATTACAGAACATACATGTATTACACTAATCATCATCATCAAAAGTAAGAATATACATGTATTCACATCTTCCAAAACAATTCAATCATCATTGTACAATCCTCAACAATCATCACATAATCATGTTTTCAAAACACGTCTTATATTGTCACATCTCATCACATATGTCAACAATATATCATCCATCAAACGAACAAAGTATTTAAATCATACTCATATTATCACATGAAATATCTCATGAGTTCCATTACAAAATCAAACAAGATCATCATACGAATCATGTTTAAAACATAGCATGTATTGTCATATCTCATCATATATATGTACAATACATCATTCATCAAACAATAAATTCATAATTCAAAATTAATTGAAAGCTACACCTCATTTTATCATTTAAACTCATAGGTTATCTCATAAGGTTCATCATACTCGAAACGGCACTAAAAACGGAGTTACGGATCAAAAGTTACGCATCATTGAACTTTCGAAGAAAATCACAAAAACAGAATTTTTACACACAGAACCCATACGAGTATGGCACCTCCCATACGCTCCCATACGCGTATGGCCCAAACCCATACGCGTATCAGCCATCCCATACGCGAATCAACAGAACTAATTTTACACTGAGAATTTCCATACGAGTATGAACACACCCATACGCGTATGGCCTCATCCATACGCTCCCATACGCGTATCACCAAATCCCATACGCATTTCACCAGTTTTCCCCAAAAATATGCAATTTCGCACCAGTACGTTTTCCACTCGTTTTCACTCATAACAGGCTACGATTTTAAGTCTAAAACACCATCTTTTTACACATTAACATATGGTATTCATCCAATTTCATTAATCTATTATCCTATGTCAGTTTTACACATTAAAACCTAACTTTCTATCCAATTATTGGAAACCCATAACTCAGATTCAGTGTTTCATGGAAGAACACAGCAAACACAACAACTGATACAATACCCACAACACAAACATCAATTAACATACAATTCTATATAGAATTCACAGAGGTATTCATCAATTATTCAACTTCTATTAAAATTATTCCAAAACCTAACTCTGACATATGATCAAATTGACTCAACAACACAACCAAACATGCACTATCATCCATAATTACAATAAGAGATGGTAATTGGAAGAGTCCCCCCTTACCTTAGCCAAAGATTCTTGATTGGTCTTCTTCCTCTTTGGTTCCTCTTTACGTTCCTCATCTCTTCTCTTCCACTTCTCATTTTTCACGTTCTGACTCTATTTCCTTATTTTCTTTATTTTATGAAAACATAAAATATTTAGTAATGGGCTTACTCACTTAGCACCCCCATACTACTAATCTCACCATCCGGCCCAATGGCCCTTAATCCATAATTCTCCAATAATTCAACAAAATACTAAATAATTCTAAATAATAATTTAATTTCCGATTAAATTAAAATTAGAAAATATGGGGTGTTACATGTAGCATCAAGGGCTTTTGTGAAAATAACATTGATATTGTTATGAACATTCTTGTCACTATCTTTAGAGTCATCTTCATACTTCTTGGTTAGATCCTCAGTTTTCAAAATATGCACCATTCTCAATTGTGAATCATTCAAGATCCTATCAGGACTAGTTACCTCTGTATGCATGTTTAGACAAGACATTACTTTGAAAGAGAGGAACAAAGATTGTTGAGGCATCTCAATGAAGTGAGTGAGTTTTAAACCTGTTTCTGTGGGAAAAATGCAATTTGCGATCACACTAGAGTTGTTGTAGAGGGATGGCAGCTGAAGGATCTTTTTGTGAACCAGGACGACCTTCACATCCATCTTATTAACAATATCTAGATCAGTGGTTGACCTTTATATAGAAATCTGTTTGTCCTCCATACAATTTTTGATGTAGCAGGGCATAGTTATGACATTCCTCTTGACATTTTGATTAGATACACTTTGGTGTATCCAACTTGATTTAGACCAGCCCAAAAGATTTGTAGGAATCATACCTGTCTTCAGATTCACATCTTCAGTTGTGATAAGAAGGATCATGCTCTCCTTGCTTTCTTGAGTTCTCAGGTTGAATTGTGAGTCCTTTGCTCTTTCCATCCAGATTCTTGAAGCTTGGTTTATTTCTATTGTCTCCTCTCTTAGATGAAACTGACTGTCAATGGATAGCTTCCTTGGGACCAAGTTCAGTGCAGTACTCATTTTGAACAGATAGACTTCACTTTTCATATCTCTAGTCCGGATGTTATTAAGCGCATTTATCATAGTTTTTGTTAGGTTAAAGTTGTGAGTATCACAGGAAGTTGTAGATGATTTCCTCAATCAAGAGCATTTTAGATATTTATTGATAAGCATTCCTCAATTCCAGAGGCTTTGTTTGTCTTAATGCGCACAATTGAGTTCTCAACATATTTTGATGTTAAGACATCTGTTTTGACATTTTCATATTCTACTGAGGTAGCAGTCTCACCTTTTTCTACAGCATCCCACATTATTGTCACGTTCTTGCTTGTAGCAGGAATGCACTTGTCCTTTTTGTGACTCTCACCTTATCTAGGTTTCCTTCCTCTAGAGCTTCCTGTTTTCTTTATAGCCTCTTCCTCATTTTTGTCACAGCTTGAGTGTTTAGCATCTACACATAACTTCCGCTGAGGTGGCTTTCCCTTGGCCAGATTTTCCCGTTGAGAGATCTTTCTTTTGGTAGGTGTATGAGTTTCAGGACATGAGAACCTCAAGTGACCTATCTTACCACATTGATAGCATCTCTTGGCTGAGACAGGGGTGTGTTTTCCCGGGTGTTGAGGCTCTTGATTGAACTTCTTTCTCTTCTTTGTGTATCGCAGTTTTCTCTCCAGATTAACAATGTTTATCATGATAATTACTCTTTCTTCTTGTAATAGGGCATAAGCATTTTTATACACTGTCAGTCTTTTGCCCAGTTCTCCATTTAGTAGACACACCTCAGAGTATCCAGTAGCAAATTCATCGCTGGTGAGTTCTTCAATATAAGACTCATCATCAGACTCATCCACTTCTTCTATCTGGTTCTTTGTTCTGGGAACAAGAAACTCTAACTTGATAGTTCTTTCTTGATGCTTACCCTCAATTTTTTCTTTGGCCATGGGACAAGTAGAGGGAAACTTTGAGTTTTTAGGCTCCCATAGGTAACAATTATTCTCAGATCTGACTCCCTTTATGATTTCTTCATTTTCTTCATTAGTAACAATACACTCTTCTTTAGCGAACCTGACATAGAATCCTTCATCACATAGTTGGCTGATGCTTATAAGATTTGCAGCCAGTCCTTGAACAAGTAAGACATTATTTAGATTAAGAACACCCTGACCTTCTGTCTTGCCAACACCTTTGACTTCTCTGATTTCTCCATCACTAAGAGTCACATAGCTGTTTCCCTCAAGTTTGAAGTCTACTAATGAGTTCTTTCTCCCAGTCATATGATTTGAGCAACCACTATCAAGGTACCGATCTTCTTTGGCAGGCATTCTTAGAGAGGTGTGTGCTACTAGAGCAACATTCTTAGCCACCCATTGTTGCTTTCTGTTACAGGTATCATATTCAAGTTTAAATTGATGAGTTTGGTTTGGATATCCAACTAGTCTGAAACATAATGGCTTTATGTGACCAAATCTTCCACATTGATGACACTTCCATCTTTGGAATTTCTTCTTTGAATGGTTCCTTCTTCTGTTTCCTAGATGTTGTGACATTGGTGCTGACATCTGGTTAGTTACACAAGCTTCAGGCTTTGATCTCCTGAACCCAGAGGTGAATTCCTCTTTCGCCACAAATCCTACCCCAGACATATCTCCTGTTCTTTGTCCAGACTCCAGAATTTCCTCTAGAGTATCAGTTCCATTATTCAGCATTTTGAAGGATTTGGTCATTTGATCAAGCTTGTAGTTCAACATGCTTACCTCACTACTGAGAGAATCTATGGTTGCAAGATGTCTATTCTTCTCAGTTTCTAGATCTCTTATCATTATCTCTTGCTCCTCCACTTGTTTGTAGACTTTAGCATTCTTGATACACAACTTCTTGTATGAGGCAGCAAGTTCATCAAAGGTTAGCTCGTCATCACTGGAATCATCATCAGAGGCATAGACTCTTGTTGGAACTGTGACATGTTTTGCAGTTTCTTCTTCAGACTTAGAGTCTTCATTAGACCAAGTGACAGACAATCCTTTCTTTTGCTGCTTGAGGTAGGTAGGACATTCAGCTCTAATGTGTCCATATCCTTCACATCCATGACACTGAACCCCTTTTCCTTGTTTGGGCTTCTCCTCAGCTTTGAATCTTCTGCTTGGATCATAGGTCTTGCTAATGTCATTGGAAGTGTTCTTGACATTGGATCTGGACTTCTGATAAATCCTTTTAATAAATCTGTTGAATTGTTTTCCAAGCATGGCTATTGCTTCTGATAAATTTTCACCACTTTCACCATTGCTTTCTCTTGAATTATCTTCTGTGTTAGAAACAAAAGCTATGCTTTTGTTCTTCTTTTCAACAGACTCACAAATACTTAACTCAAAGGTTTGTAGAGAACCAATGAGTTCATCCAGCTTCATGTTGCTGATGTCTTGGGCTTCTTCTATGGCAGTCATCTTCATATCAAATCTCTTAGGCAGTGATCTGAGGATCTTTCTTACCAGTTTTTCTTCAGACATTTTTTCTCCTAAGGCTCCTGAGTTATTTGCAATCTCAAGGACATTCTTGTAAAATTCATAAATGGTTTCATCCTCTTTCATCTTGAGATTTTCAAACTTAGTGGTAAGCATTTAAATTTTAGACATCTTTACCCTGGATGTGCCTTCATGAGATGTTTTGAGAATATCCCAAACCTCTTTAGCTAGTTCACAGTGTTGCACAAGCCTGAATATGTTCTTGTCAATTCCATTGAACAAGGCATTTAGGGCCTTGGAATTCCCCAAAGCTAGCTCTTCTTCACTTTTGTTCCATTGTGGTTCAGGAATTAGAGCATTGGTTCCATCTTCCATAACCTTCTCAGGATGTTTCCATCCACTTTCCACAGCTCTCTAGGCCTTGCTGTCCACAGACTTTATGACAGCTACCATACGAGGTTTCCAGTAGTCATAGTTAGAGCTGTCCAGGATGGGTGGTCTATTCCCAAACACTAACAATTCCCTCTCCATAGTACCAGAATTTTGTTGTCCCTAGATCTCACCCAGATGTAAACAGGCAGGGTGTCTGCTCTGATACCAATTGAAAATTCTTGTAACTCACGCTTGATGTCGTACTGGATGTTATGACATCCACAATTACACAGCACAAACCGTTAAAACAAAAACATATAAAAACAATAAAGAACACACAATATTTTTTACCCAATTCGGTTCAAACAACCTACTCTGGGGGCTACCAAGCCAAGGAGTGAATCCAATAAAAGCAGAATTAATTCGGAGTTAAACTCCCCCGTTTACAACTCCTCACTTAAAACCTACCCAATGTAATTCCAATCTATTCCTAGACCTGAGTATCTCAACTCACTCCCTTTCAATCACAGCAGTGATTACAAATAAACATTAAACAAATTAGAGAGAAGACACACTTCAAAAACACACCTTGATCTGCTTAAAAGCTTCAATCAAGAGACACACACTCGTGCTTAAAAGCTTAGAGTGACAATTAACAAACAACCTATTCCAATACAATCATCAAAAGATAATTGCTTGGAGTACAAGAGATAACTACAGAACTACGGTTCTTCACAATTAAATATTCTCTCTCTGCGTTCCAAATTATGATTGCAGTTTTCTTATATGCAGCTCTTGGGCCCTGGACTTTTCAGGAATCAAATTAGGGTTAACCAAGTTAAAGTAATTTACACGCCATCTGGTTGTTACAGAATGTGCTGTCAGTGAAATCTTCTAGACGAAATATTCAGCGCACAATAAAAAGGTTTCCTAAATTGTAGGTTGAGAGAAATTAGGAAACACATTAATAAAATATAACAGCCCCTGCTGTCAGACAAGGATGTCATGACATCGGTCATGACATTCACGAACAGAACCTGTATTAGGTAAACACAAATGCAACCTTTATAACACAATATAAATCATGTCATGACATCAGTCAAGATATTAAACACTCAGGTATGTTTTACCACAGATGCAGCCAACATGAAAACATCTACAATTAGTAACCCTAATGTGCCACTAGTCTCCCTTAACACTCAATCTTTAGAGATGAAGGTCCTCAATATGGGAAGAAGACTAAGGAGGAAGATGATGAACAATGCCAAGGTATCTTACAACAATCTACACACACAAGGTTCTCTCGAGTTTCTAGATGAATGGGTCTTGGTTTTGATTGTTATCATGAAGTTGATTAACCATGAACACATACAAGATTAATCAACCCCCTCTCTAAATCACTCAAACACAACAACAAATTGCATAAGAACAAGATGCAAAAAAAGGATGAATTTTATCAAGAGTTCATGGTCGAGAAGTTATAATGGTGAATAAGAGAAAGAATCATGATGATATGGATGGACACACAATGAATAGAAGACTGAATAAACTTTTGTCTCTAAGGTATTACCATAGGTTTCACACTTGTTACTTTAACTAAAAGAAACAACTATTTAAATAAGATGAAAAATTGGAATTTTTAACACGTGATTCAAATCAAGAAGGGTTTATGATTCAAATAAATCTGGGCAGGCCCTAAAGGGGCGTTTTCAAAGCTCGCAATTCGAATCAAGGATAACACGTGATTCAAATCAAGTGAGGCTGTGATTCAAATCAAGAAGAAAATGTGATTCGAATCAATTTATCCGTAAACTATTTCCAATTTTCAAAGGTGAGTGATTCGATTCAGAAATAACACATGAATCAAATCAAATACCAAAACATCCAAATTTAAAAGGTTATAACTTGTTATTCAAGCTACGCCTGTGGAAATGACAAAATATTAATTACATGGGCTCAAAAGGAAATGCCAATCAGAAATCAAGAGAATATCATTATTGAAATGTAGAGGATTTTCAGTGGTACAACCTAATGATAATAGCCTAAGAGATTACACATGAATTCAAATGATAAAAAGCGTACGAGCCCACAAATATAATATCATTCAAATTACAAATACGCAAAACTATAAATCAATAATCGAATTGACATAAACATCAAAACACAAATACTTAAAGTACATAAAAGATATCACAAGATACTTTGTACTTTCATATAGGTTGATCCATGTCTTTCTTGAAAATAGGAATTCAATGGTCCATCATTGACTGAGTGGACGATTATCATTCCCGAGGAAACCCTAGGCCCAAGTGGCTCTATAAATACCTCATCCCTATATAGGTATGAGACATATCATAACATACTCAGAATAACGCTAAATACATAGCTTCTCAACTCACGTGAGTATACTCTTTCCATAGCCTGAAACACCGCCAAACAAGACCTCTCGCCGCTGCAGGCAAACCCTCATCCCTAGAAAGATACTACTCCGGTCTGCTTTATAAGCAAAAAAGAAAAATTTCACGTTTATTAAGAAAGACAGTTAAATGTTTAATTTTCTTGATTTTATGTAAGAGAGATAACATAATTACTAATATACCCTCAATTAAATTATCATCCACCGGTAATTAATGCATGGATAATTTTGAAATAAAAACATTATATGCACTTAGATTTGTTGACAATTATTTATATTTAAGGCCAAAAAATCTTTAAAAAAACTTATTAATAAATAAGACCGAAGGAAATACTAAAACTTCTAATTATCCCTTCTAACTTAGAGATACCATACACTCATGCACTTTTTCATTATAAAAGCAACAGTTAAGAGAGCTAACCTACCTCAAGCAACCACATATTTTTTTAAACAAAGACTAAGACTTTATTTGCAAGTCTTCATAACTTAAAATACCTATCGATACATCTCATAGAAAAATCGTTTATACTTACAAGACTCATCTACTTAGGTAAATAGAAATACATTACTTATTATTGCGATTATTATTATATTAAATTTTGTATTTTATACTATTGAATTATAAATTTTCAACCTTTTTAGAAGTTTAAGTATACCAAGTTATATCAATTTTTTTGCATATTTAAATATATTATTAAATAAAAGTTTAAGTATGATAAAATGGACCTATATTATTAGAGCTGTCAAAATGGGCTACCCGACCTTAAACGGACCGGCCCATGCGGGCCTCGGGTTTTTCAGGGCCGGGCCCAAAAAACCCATTTTTAAATGGGCTCCATTTTTACTACCCAGGTCCAGCCCTGTCTGGGCTGCGGGCTACCCGGCCCTAAATGGGCCTATTTCTAAAAGAATAAAATTTTCTCCTTATTTTTCTAATAACCATACAATTTCATCTATTCAAAATACATCAGAAATTATATTTAATTTTACATACAAAATTAAATAACTTGTTTCAACAAATTTAAGATATAAATATTCATGACAATTATAATTTTATAACAATCATAACAATAAACTGTTATAAAATTTTATAACAATTATCATTAGATTGATGGGATATTATTTTATAGCAAATTGTTATATATATGATTTGTACTAACTCTATCCTACCATAAAAAATTACATCATAACTTTTTAAATCTCATTTCAACCTTATTTTTAATTAGAATATATCATGGTGTCTTTTCTATACTATCTACATAATTATATTAGGATGAAACCTTTAAGTTTGAAATTAAGTCAAACCATCGACTTTTGTTTGATATTTATACCTTTATAATACTAAAAATAAATTAAAATACATAATACGCAAATTTTTTATAGCATACCTTTATGAATTAGGAAAAAATAATTTCTAGTTATATTAAAAATTTTAATTTTTTTGGGCTAACGGGCTATCCATGGCCCATACGGCCGGCCCATATTTTTTAGGACTTTTTAGGGTCGGGCTTAAAAAGACCCGGATGTAAATGGGCTCGAAAAATAAAGTTCAAGCTCTAATTATTTTCGGACCTGATGGGCCGGCCCATGGGTTTCGACCCATTTTGACAGCTCTACTATATTCACTCTTTCATGTAATGTTTATGTGAGTAATCATAATGTTCAGCCAGCCTATGATCTTAATACCAAACCACAGTGTTATGATTTTCCATATCTGGCAGTGCAGTGAGTGAGTGTGAAATCCTTTATTTAAATGTCAAATATTTCTAAGAAAATGTCTGTCAGAGTAACTAATTCATTTAGTCAAGGGTTACAATACCAATGTAATGGAATACTGCACCTAAATCAAGAAAAACTCAATATTTGTTCACATGATGAGTGAGGATCAAAGAAAAAGGACATGAATTGTTCAATGTTGGATAAGTCACAACATGGCATGTGGTTTGGACTCTCTTATTTTAGCCATCCAGACCCTTCTTCCCTCTCACTTTTTGTTATCTTGCCACAACCATGTGAACCTTTTCAACCTTTTCAGTATCCACCCACTTTATGTTTTGGATCAAAACCTTTTTTGAGCTTTTGTAAGCCATTGATGTTGTCTTGTTCTTTAATCCGGTTGTATTTGTGTATAGCATCTGGCCCAAGGTCACATGATATGTAGGACAGTTTCATCCATTAAGAGTAAGGAAAATACACAAAGATATTTAAAATTATGAAATTTTAATTATTTAAAGTTGTTTGATTTAATTTTATAAAAACTATTTTTAATGTTTTAAAATTTGAAAATAATAATTTATTTAATTATAAAAAATTTATTTTTAAAAACTTTTTTGGATCAACTTTAGGTAAAAAAGAGGAGAGACCCAATTATAAAAAGGTCATATTCAAAGTTGTTGCAAATTGAGTGATCTCACACTCAAGACACTTGCAATCAATCTTTCTCCTCAGATGATTGATTATCGTCGAATTTAATCAAAGAGTCCTCTGCATTCAACATCAAAATCCAAGCACTCTAAGCATGTTCCACAACACCCGAGTCCTATCAGAGTCATACTCTGTCATCATTTATTTCTGATTCTTGAACGGAACCATGGCGTTGTATATGAGAATTGACTTGTGATTCTCACAAACTTCCACAATCAGATCCTTCTAGCTCATAAAGTAACATATCACTACATTGATCTCACATGAAATAAGACGACGATGTATGATATATCTATGGAAGTCACCCCACCCTCTCACCTCGTCGTCTCTTCAATTGACGGTGGATCATCTGAAAAGGGGAAATTAAACGGGAGAAAGTTCGACACAAAGCTCTTTAAAATCACTGGTGGCATCTATAAGGAAGTATGAATACATACTAATATTAGGGTTCCGAGACAGTAAGAAGGTGAATAAGATTCCCAAAGAAAATCTTTTGTCAGTCGTAAATGTCGTTATAGAGAATCATTTGGTGTCAGGGATCCTTAATGACGACACGAGTTCTTGCAATGTCATGTACACCAACATCATTACAAAGCTAGGGTTACATGATCGAGACCTCATGCCATAAGAAGGCAGAAACCTAATGACGTTCAAAGAATCCACCACTCTCCCTTGTTGAGCAGTGGAATTACCAAACTCTATTGGTGAAGGGAAGAATTAAAGGATTGTGAATGTGTATTTATTGGATATTCCTCGCAAAAGCGTCTACAACTGTATCTTAGGGAGATATTTCCCTGTAGTATTAGATGTGGTGGCTTCTATGATCCTCCTGAAGATGAAGTATCACAACGACTTTGAGCAAACATGCATCATTCCTGATGATCTATGTATACCTCGTATGATACAAGAAACAAAACTAAAAAACTCTCGTCTGATACCGCAGACATCTCCAACAAGAAAATACAGAAGACTCATTTGTCATCCATCACCGCTATCAATAGAAAATGAAGTCTTACAAGATAATACAACATGAGGCTCAATCCATAGAAATGCACCTTTGGAGTTAGATTCGACAAATTCTCGGGCTTCTATTTGATGGAGAGAGGCATAAAGGCCAACCCGGACAAATGCAAAATGGTCATCAAGATGGAAGCATCAACCATGAAAAAAGAGGTGATGAAGTTGAACGACTTGTTCACAGCCTTAAACAAATTCATTTCTAGGTTAGCTCAACATGAACTTCCATTTTATAATTTTCTAAAGAAATAAGCATGTTTTGACTGGAACTCATCATGAAAACAAGCGTATGCGTCGCTAAAAATGACCATATCAACCATACTGGTTCTATCTATACCTATAGCAAGGGAGATTATGTTCCTCTACTTGGGTGTCTCCACTGAAGCAGTTAGTGTCATCCTCATCCTTGGAAACGAGCCCTGAGTAGAGCATGATATACTATGTATATAAAGTATTGGTTGGGAAAAAAGACGTTGTCCAAATATAAAGAAGTCGTCATTGGAATTTTTGAATGCCAATAGAAACCTATGATGTTACTTCTAACACACCCCATCATCATTCAGAGATATCTACCTCTTAAACAAGTCCTTCACATGCCATATTCGACAGTATGGCTGAATAAATGGTCTATCTAGATGTCTGAATTTAATTTCTCCTTCAATCCTAGAAAAGCGCTAAATGCCAAAGTGTTATCAAACATCATAGCAGAGATTACCCGAATAACATTAGAATCAGCTGGTACATGGATCGTGTTCATAGACGGGTTATCCAACAATAAAGGAAGTGGTGTCAGCCTCATATTAGAAAATAAAACCGGTCTAGTAATCGAGGTATTCTTGCGCATCAAGTTCTCTAATACCATCAACTGTGATGAGTACAAAGCCTTCATTGTTAGTCTCACACTAACAGTGGAGATGGGGAGAAACATGTCAAGTTTGTGGATGTATGTGCATGCAGGTATAAAGTTGACAATCCCATAAAAGATCCTCTCTGATGTTTTGATGATAACAATGCCAACAATTGTCACGAAATCGGTGGAAATAGATTTCAACTCTCTGATGATGCTGACCCAACTAGAGAAATATCTCAAGCCTCATCAAGAAAAGAGACTCAATATTAAAGTGGTTATATGCTCGAGGTATCTGGAAAAGAATCTTAGAAGCCTCAGAGTAATGAAAGAGAGGAAGTGTGAAAACTCGTCAAGTCGTGTGTGTCTGAGTGACCAGAGTTGTGTAAAAGTAAGGAAGTAGCTCCTAAGTTCTTAGAGTCGTCAAAATGGGCTAGCCCATATGAGCAGCTCCGCCAAGCCCGTAAAATCATAGGGCTTGGACCTTAAAATTAAAGCCCATATTTTTTAGGGCTTTCTTAGTCCGACCCTAGAAAACTAGCTATCCATTAGGACTAGCCAGTATGGGCCATGGGTAACCCGCTAGGCCTGGATAACTATAAATTTTAAAAAATCATCTTAATTATGTTGTCTCACTCCAAAACAACACACAAATATTTCTCACCTCACTAAATTTTATCTCTTTTAAATATTATATATTAATATAATCAAATTGATACTTAATGTTTTTTGTTTTATTTAACAATTTTCTCATATTCAATTAGTTTCTCTTACGTTAAATATTTGAATATTATTTTATACAATTTCAATATGTATTATATTAAAAAACATATTAAAAAAATTAATATAGTACTTAAAAATATACTATATTTAAAATAGTATAATTTTTTTATTGTATTATTAATAAATATTATGAGGTATTTATTTTAATTTTTGTATAAAAAATAGTAATAAAAAAATCTCGTTTAGGGTTGGGTAGTCTGAAGCCCGTACAAGACCTGACACAGTAGTAATATTTGAGCCCATATTACAACAAGGCTTTTTTAGTCCGACCCTAAAAATCTTGGGACCGTTAAGGGTCGGGAAGTCCGTTTTGGCAACTCTAGTTCTGAGGCAAATCACATGGGGGCAACACACACACACACACACATACTTAAAATTTGTTTTCTAACCTTTTTACACCTTAAAAATGTTTTCGATCCTGAACTAGTTGATTAGCATACTGCCAATCTGCTATTTTAAGCACTTGTGAACTAACCAATCGATTGGGACCTTAAGTCAATCGATTGTAAGACTTTTTTGAACTACCCAATCGATTGAAAGATTTTTTCAACCATCAAATCAATTTGGTACTTTTTCCAACCAATTGGAAGAGGACCAAACGATTATGATAGCGTCTTAATGCTTGGAAATAATTCCTTATCCAAACATTCAAAAATGGGCCAAGATATTTGATTATTTAAGTCTATCAATCAATTGGAACCTCATATCAATCAATTGGGACATTAAAATTGCCCATGTATAGTTTCCTTTTATTTTTATTTTTTTCATCTTCTATATAAAGAAGGGTCGCATCCTCTTCATTTCACATCACTTTCTAGAGTTTTACATTTCTTTTGAAATTTATCTCTCTATTTTGCCTGACTGAATTTGATTCGTGAGTTAAACCAATCATAAATCTCTGATTTAGAACCACGAAATGAGAATTGAGTTTCAAATTTTTGTAACCATCAAATGGAAATTTCCTAATTTAAAACCAAATTGATTTCAATTCATCTCTTCATAACGACGCATAAGAGATCAATACAAGTATAACTTTTTTAGGAAATACAAAAAAATCACTCATAAATACTACATCTTCTATCATATAAGAAAAAATAAAAAACATAACCCACCAAAAAGTACCTAGAGCTACTTCATATACCGAAAGGCCTCATGCGATAAGCAAAAACTCCAAACCAACATGTAAAATATGTCTTTTTTTAGTCACTAGTAAAGGACCCGTGCGTTCGCACGGGTCACGCAAAGTCGATATAAATAATAAATAAATATATAATAATGGTTAATAAATATATATAAAATATACGCAAATTAAAAAGAAAAAACATTTAAAATTATAATTATTATATAAATATTAATTTAATCTAGTAAGAAATATATACTTTAGTAGAAAAAATAAATGAAATAATTAAGTAGTCATCTACCCGTGCGTTCGCACACATCATACAATATCGTTATAAATCTACCATGCGTAGTCATCTACCCGTGTGTTCACACGGATTGCAATGTTATCCATAATAAATAAATATAATATATGTGATTATATTTATTTGATAACAGGTACCAAACTCTTTTGTCCAAATTTTATTCATTGTCACTCATACCCCTATCTTATTATAAACATTTGAAATCTTTTTCACTTATTTTAAATAAAAATTTCAATATATTTAATAGATTTATTTTTTCAAAAATATCAATTATAGGTTAATACGTACCTATAAAAAATAAAGGAAATAATTAAATAGTCATCCATCAGTAGTAAGTAAATATAATATAGTGATGGTTAAAAATATAAATAAAATATATATAGATTAAGTAACTTTGCCCCGTCGAAAAATGTATATTTTAGTAGAATTTTTTTTTTTAAATTGTCTTTTAATATATATATATATATATATATATATATATATATATATATATATATATATATATATATATATATATATATATATATATATATATATATATATATATATATATAATGAAAATAAAATGAAGATTATAAGTTTTAAAAATATTCATAAAAAAATGTAATAATTTTGTATTTTCTATAAAAGATGCAATGTTGCCACACCCCGCACCCCTGGTTTTGCAGGACGGGGCAAGGTTTTACAACCCGTGTATCCATATTTAAAAATATTTGTAACTTATTTCCGTTTATAAAAATAATTGTATCAATAGTTGACTTTTTCTTGTTTATAAAAATAAATGTAAGTTATTCCCGTTTATAAAAATAATTGTATAAAAAATTGACTTTTTCCCATTTATAAAAATATTTGTAATTTATTCTCGTTCATAAAAATAATTGTATCAACGGTAGACTTTTTCCCGTTTATAAAAATATTTGTAACTTTTTCCCGTTTATAAAAATATTTGTAACTTATTCCTGTTTATAAAAATAATTGTATTAATAGTTGACTTTTCCTCATTTATAAAAATATTTATAACTTATTTCCGTTTTATAAAATAATTATATCAACCGTTGATTTTTTCTCGTTTATAAACTGTATCAACGATAGCCTTTTTCCCATTTATAAAAACACTTGTAACTTATTCCGTTTATAAAAATAAAACTTAATATTATAAATTTTATTATTGATAAATTTTTTCATATATATTCTAAATACTTGTTTTTGTTTACATGTTTATGTTATAAATTTGATTATTGATAAATTTTTTCATATCTAAATTTCAAAAAAAAACTTTTATTATACATGATCATATATTTATAGAGTTTAGGATTTACATTGGTAAGGGAAATTGTAAAAAATATTTTATTATTGATAAAAAATTTCATACATAAATTCCAACAAAAAATTTCATACATAAATTCCAATCAATTGAAATATTATTAGAGGTAATTAATTATTATTCTTAATTATAATTTTTACTAAAAAAATTCTTAAAAATAAAAAACCATTAATTAAAAATAAAATTCGATAAACCCTAATTCTTTTAAGTATGTTATAATCAGATTTGAAATATAAAAAAACACTATAATCAAATTTGGAATATAAAAAACTTGATTTGGAATATAAAAAATTTAATACCCTTAAATCCATTATAACACTTATCATCGGATTTGAAATGATTATAATCAAATTTAGATATAAAATTTATTTTTTTAATATGTTATAAAAATATTTAGAATATAAGGAATTTAATACCTTTTAATTCATTATGACATTCTATTCATATTTGAAATATAAAAAATTCAATACATTTGAACCTCTTATGGATATTGCAGCTACAACATATTTAAATAGTATAATCTAATTTTTTTTAGATAAATAAAACTTTGTAAAATTATTTTTATTGTTATTTAAAATATTTTCTTGTATTTTGTTGAATAGTATTTTATTTTTGAAGCATATAAAAAACAAAATTTTCTAATTATTTTATATTTTTTATATAATGTATATTATTTTGTCAATGAAACAAAATTTTCTAATTATTTTATATTTTTTATATAATGTATATTATTTTGTCAATGAATAAAAATTTTCTAATTATTTTATATTTTTTATATAATGTATATTATTTTGAATCAATAACATTAATAATGATTATAGTAAACTTTTTTAATTAATTAAATATTTAACGTGAAATGACATTTAGAGGTACTAAATAATTAATTACGTAAATTTGATAGTATACTATATAATATTAAAGTAGATGCCTTTTATACAACAAACTAAAATTGAATTATAATAATTAATTATGGCTCAAAATTTATTGGGTGATTCTGTATTTAACATAATTAACATATTAATAAATTTATTTTTCTTTGTAATTTATTTTCTTATATAATGGTCAAATAAAAAAAATTGAATGTATAATTAAACTCTTTAATAACTACAACAACCTAATAACAAAAAAATTCGGAATATTTAAATACTACTTTTATTTTTGGTCTTCTTTAATGTTAAAAACCTATTAAAAGATAGCTTATAGAATATATTTTTATTTTATTATTATAACCATACATTTATCATAATAAGTACTATTATTATTATTTTTATTAACAAACATTTATCACAAAAAAAGACGATAATTATCACTAACAGAAATTTATCACATAACACACATTTATATAAAAGAAAATCAAGGAAAATGATGGATCATAATACATTGTTCCATGCCATAGTTGCAATCTATTTATGATTGACCAAAATGCTACACAAAAATATGGATGAAAGTGTTTAATGGAAAGACTAATAAAAATAGATAAATGTAAAGGCATATAGAATGACCTATTTTAAATGTATTGAAAAAAATAAACTCATCATTGCAAAGAGAAACAAAATGAAATTATTAAGATTCTATAATGATACATTGGGAAGATATAGAAAATAAATTAAAGCAGTCTCATAAATGATAAAAATATTTTTTAAATGGAGATAAAGGCCAAATTCTCGTAATGTTCCAGTCCTGAATCCTGATACATAAGCTGTTTAAATTAGAAACTCACAAATTTATATTTTATTAATCATAGAAATATACATTAGAAATTTAGAACTGGCCAACAATTTCAGAATTGAAAATGAATCTATTACTATAATAACAATTTTTTTTTACCTTTTTCAAATTAAGTGAATTATAACCTATAAGTATTTGCAAATTTATGATTGATAAAAAACATATCTCAAAAGAGAAAGAAGATATGAGTTTGTTACATAAATGAAAACAAATCCAATTTCATAACTGCAAACAAAAGAATGACAAAAAAGCTTTACCTTTAAAATTTAAAATCTGATCCGATTGTATGTCAGCTAAAAAAAACTGAAACGAATCAATTTGAGAATTCGTGAATGTATGATTTTTAAGTATAAATATCAAATTGGTTCAGTCAAAAATTTCATGGATTAATAAAAGAAAAAAAAACGATTAATGGAGGAAGATGATAAATATAGTTGGAAAACGATTTTGTATGAAGGAAATCATCGTACAATAACTTTTCTCTAAACTGCAGGCAAAAAGAAAACGTAAGTTTTCAAAAAAATTCTCAGAACAACTAAAAATGATTGATTTGGGAAAATGAGAGACCTAAAAAACCAATCGTAAGTCATCTTAGATGTATCAATTTGAAGGTAGAGTTTTATAAATGGTATGTCTTAAGGCTTAACCATGAGAACACCTTCACAAATGTAGTTGATGAAATATCCCCCTTTGTAATTTATTCGAGAAATCTCAACCTTGTAATATCTCACTATCAAAAGTAAATTGGATATGTGACTGAAATATCACAACAACGGACACATACGTACAACAACAAATCATTGAAAACAAATTTTGAAAAATGTGTAGCAAGAAGAAGATGAAGTTGAATTTGTCGACCACGAATCTCTGAAGACCTTCGCCTCTCACCTAACCACCCTCACCAATATTCAGCATACAAAACCACTTCTCTCGCCGGAGTACCATCGCGCTCCACCTCTTTCACGCGCACTCAGACCTGGTCAACTTGCACCGCAACCACATCGATTGGTTCTGGTTTTTTAGATAGTTGAGAAATTTTTGGATTTGTGTTGCTTTTGATTTGATTCTATTGTTCTGAAAGAAAAATGAATGGTGAGGATATGACATCTTTTATGCATTTTCGGTGAGGAAAAGGAAAGAGTGTATAAAAACTATTTTGAAGTCATATTGTTCATTTTTTCCTTTCTATGGGAACACTAAAGAAGTTGGAAATAAATAATTGCAAATGGAAGAAGAGAAAGTGGGGGAGTCCAAAAGTTTTTTCAATGTGCCCAATAAAAATAACACATTCAAGTAATGTAATGAATGCTTTGAGAAATTGAAAGAGAATTGGAAAAGTTGTTATTGTTTCAAAGTAAAATTGAATGTTTTCAAGAAAAAGTCATAATTGTTGGGTGTAAGATGATGTTTTCAATACGTGCTTTAGTGGAAACAATTAAATGGTTTAGCGTAAAGAATTAAATATTATGAAGAAAAATAAGAAATAAATTATAAGAGGTGAAGAAAGAAAATCCTTTTTTGCTGTTCCAATGTGGTTTATGAAAAAGCTCTTTGATTCTTTCCAAAGAGTGTTTGGGTGGCTAAAATAATGACTATGCAAATTCATTCTTTCCAAATGATTAAAAAATTTATTTATTAATTAAAGTATTAAGAGAGATGCAATTACATCTATGTCCCCGTTTATCACTCTCAAATTGGTGATTAGAGGGATAATGATAGGATTTCATATGTCATCTACTTTATTATATTAAAAGTAGATTTGTATCTAGAACTATTTTATTGTACCTAAAGCATCAGTCTAGAAAACAATAGAATGATTTTCCTACTAACCTCTAGAATATCTTATCCATGAATG